>NC_043970.1:12442214-12742214 GCF_902148855.1 Sphaeramia orbicularis
ATCCATCACACCAAACACATTCCAGTTTCCATAAATTCTTCCTGTGTGACTTGACTCCATCAACAAAGCCACAAAATGCACCGTTAATGTGAATGCGTCCACTTTGGTTGGTGGTTGCCATTTCTCTCTCTTTAACACAGTGTGAGTGTGGCCTTTGCGTTAAAGTTGTGCAGTGCCAACAGGGCTCCCCTTACACAGTGCCACTTACTGCTACGCAGGCACAACGCGCTGCCCTACTGTGCTGGCACATCAATAAACAGACCGTACCACACACTTACTGCCAGAGGTAAGGTTAAATCGCTACATATAATACACACCGTACTTTGCATGAGGGGAAAATAACTTGTTTAGGGGCTGCGAAGTTCAGATAAAAACAATTGCTCTTGTTTACAGCAAGTGTCTGTTTTTCTTTGGTTGCTCACGGTGCACAAACAGACATTTGAGGTCATGCTCCGTGGCAAAAGCAGTGACAGTATGAACAGTGTGAAGCAAAGCAGATGGAGAAGAGAGGAGAGGAGGGGAAAGAGGAGGAGGAAGATGGGAGAGAATATAGGGCAGAGGAGGACGATGACGAGACAAGCCAGGAGTCAAAAGGAAAAAAATAGGACCATTGTCCCTGTATCTCACCGGCATGTTCTATCAAAAATCAATAGCAAGTTGAATTTGTGAGGTTGTCAGGTTCTGTTCTATGTTAGAGTCCTGTGGTCTGGATGCAGGAGATCAATCTAGCAATAGAAGGGGGTGGTACTTTCACTGGAGGAGAACTCAACAAATTAAATGAAAGTCCATAAATGACTTCCTGTCAGTGCTCAATAGTAACTATATTGTCTGTAAACATGTCCATGTCCATGTAATCTGTAACCATGTCCATGTCATAAACCATCAAAATACGGTCCAGTTTGTCAAAAATTCAAATATCAACATTTTTTAAAACTGTGAACAAACGTTTACAAACATACGAATATATCAAATTTGACATGAATCTGACCAGTAGGTTCAGAGAAAAAGACTGTTGAAATGTGGACATCGGTGACCTTGGGTTTGACCCTTCAAGGTCACTCAAGGTCAAAGGTCATGGACCCAAATGAAAATCCATATATGACTTCCTATCAGTGCTCATTAGTAACTATATTGATATCTGTAACCGTTTCCATATTATAAGCCATTAAAATAACATCCCATTATAAGACACATTTCAAATATTTTTAAAAACTTGTCAAAAATTCAAAAATTTTTAAAAAATATTACCAAAATTTGTAGACATTTTCCTGAGGAAACTACATGCGAAATTTGAATTGAATCTGATCTGTAGATTTGTGAGGCAAAGACAACAATGAAGACAAAGACAAGGACAATGACGAAGATGACGAAGATGATGACGAAGACGACGAAGATGACAAAGACAATGGTGAAGATGACAACGATGAAGACAACGATGAAGACAACAATGAAGATGACGAAGACAACGACGACAAAGACAACAAAGACAACGTCAACAATGACGACGATGAAAACGACGACAACGACTAAGATGACAACAACAAAGAAGAAGATGACAATGATGAAGACAACGATGACGGGGACAACGACGACGACTGGACGCAGTGCCTTGACTATAGCTCATGGTCTACTGGTCGATGATCTGCTGAGGAGTTGTTTTGTGCATGTAGTTCTGTCAGTGCAGTTCATGTGTCTGCAGGTAGTGTCTCTCTCTCTCTCTCTATCTCTCTCTCTCTCTCTCTCTCTGTGTCTGACCTTGAGCTCTTACCTCTGACCATCATGACTTAGTCCAACTGGACCCAGGAAGACACACAAAGAGACAGAAGGAGTGGGCAGAGCGCTGACCCAAGCACATCTCCAGGGGAAATCACCCCTACACTGGCTGGTATCGCTGCCAAAAAGCATTAACTTCGAGCCTTTTTTTTGTCGAACGCAGCATGCAATCAAGCAAGAAAGCAAACACTGACATTGTTTGCCTGATGAGTCTGTGCTGCACTTCTCTCTATTCCCCTGCACACCTCCCTCTCTTTGACTAACCCCCACCCTTTTCTTCGGCTTTTCCTCTTGCCAGCTAACCTTACTTCTTCTTTATTCTTGCTTCGCATTTATTCCCACTGTGGGAGGATTTACTTTTTGTTTCCTGCAGATGACTAATTAAAAGATGGAGCTAACTCATTTTGCTGGAGTTGTGAAGTGTTTTCATAAAGAAAAGATGTGGGGTACAAATAGGAGGAAAGAAAATGAGGTAAAGATATGATAGAAAGAAAGTAGGACAGAGGACAAAGGGTTTAGAGCAGGGGTGTCAAACATGCGGCCCGTGGACAAAAACCGACCCACAAAAGGGTCCAATCCAGCCCATGGCATGAATTTGTGAAATGCAAAAATTATATTGAAGATATTAACAATCAAATGTGTTAAAGTCATTTTAGTTGAGGTTCCACATACAGACCAATGTGATCTCAAGTGGGTCAGACCAGTAAAGTCTATATCCTAATACTGGAAGGTCTCAGAGCGTCTGTTTGTGTGTATCTGCACAGTTCTGAGAAATGGAGAAGTTTTTACCGGGCCAGTTTGGTACCTACAGCTGAGGAACAGTCCCAGCTCCACATTAAATATCTTGGCAAGTTGATACACTGCAAAAATCTAAATATTATCAAGTGTATTTTTCTCATTTCTAGTCAAAATATAAATAGTCTCATCACACTTAAAATAGGACATAATCACCTAAAGAGTAACTTTTCAGTGAGATATAAGAACCCATTTTTAGACATTTGATCTGGAAAATGTTATTTCAAGAAATCTTATCAACATAATTTTCACTTGTTCCATTGGCAGATTTATTTGCTTAATTCAAGATTTTTTTTTTTTTTTTTGCTTAATTCAAGCGAAAAAAAAAAAAAAAAATCTGCCAATGGAAAAAGTGAAAATTACCTTGGTAAGATTTCTTGAACTAACATTTTTCAAGATCTAATGTCTAAAAATAAGTTCTTATAGCTCACTGAAAAGTTCCTCTTTAGGTGATTATGTCTTATTTTGAGTGTGATGACTAGAAATGAGAAAAATACACTTGGTAAGATTTAGATTTTTTTGCAGTGCTGGACCAATATTTTGGGAGATATTAGTCATTTTGGAATACAATAGCCTTACAATCACATTGCTATGCCCATGACGGTTGACCAGAAGCACAGTACCACGCTGTATGACGGGAAATTAAGTTAAAAATAGGAACACATTATCTAACTTCAGTCCCTAGATATCGATATTAATATGACCCATGGTTCCCCACGGGTCAACGCACTAGTACTATCATAATAGCCTATAAATAATGACAACGGCAAATTTAATGTTTACATTTACAAACTATCCTTTCACAAAAATGAATAACCTGAACAAATATGAACAACCTGAAATGTCTTAAGAGAAGAAAGTGCAATTTTAACAATAATCTGCCTGTTACTAAATGTTTGTCGATTGTAGATCCACTGTGATCTGTGAGTTGTAATGTTCAAGAGTAAATGATAAACTGAGGCAGAATATTGTTAGAATTTCATTTACTTTTCTTAAGAAATTTCAGGTTGTTCAAGTTATTCATATGTTTTAAAGGATAGTTTGTAGATATAAACATTTTCATAATTCAATTAGACTTTTTCACTCTTAAACATGGAGAAAAGTTGACATTATTTATAGGTTATTGTGCTATTTTTTTTTTACTGGTCTGGCCTGTTTGAGGTCAAATTAGGCCGAATGTGACCCCTGAACTACATGGCGTAGGATTCAATTGACTCCGGGAAGATTTCATCGCGGATTAGCCTTCTGGTAACATGGAAACGGTGCCAAGAGTGCCTGAATCCGGAAACTTTTGATACCAGGGTCCAGGGTGGAACATTATCGATACGCTCCGCATTTCAGCTCCGTGTTAACGCGAATCGGAGCGTTCCGGGGTAAAATATGACATCACCGCATGCGCGCGCAGCCAAGAACTGCCAGTTAACCCACTCCAGGCCAGTTGGTGGCCTCTATGACACAATAAAGCTGCAGAAAAATAAGGAACAACCACAACAACAATGGCCGGTTTCAGAACAACATACGTGCTGCTAACTGTGCTCAGTTTGCTGTTGCTTCTCCACCAAAAGTTAGACTTACTGCGTCTACACTCTTACCAGCGGAGACGCATTTGTTATATTCGCCAATGCCTGAGTCAATCCCTAACGTACCATCGAAGAAGGACAGTTAGGAGATTGCCAGCTACTGGTTTGGCATGGCCACTACAGCGTATTCAGCCGTCCTCGCGGACTCATGTTAACGCAGATCGTTATCATAGCGGCTTCGTTTTAACGTGGAATAATTTTATAACGCAAAGGAGAAATCTTTGCGGAATTAGATCCTAGTGTTGCCGTGTAAACGTACCCTAAAACAAGTTTGACACCCCCGGATTAGAGGAAAGGAGAGGATTGTCTAATTTATAAGTGTCCAGATCAAGAACACTGGAGAACACAAATAAACATGGGTTATGTTGATTCAATAAATATCTGCTTTTCATAGAAATCATAGTGATCACATGTAACTTTCATTATTACAACAGTAAATAGCAGTGCAGTGAAGTCCAGGGCAGAAGTGCCTTAAAAACCAGCATCATTAAAGCTCAGTAGATGCTTATTTAAAAAGCTCGGCTCCTTTAGACCTCTGTTTAGGCTTACAGTGTTTTGTTGGAATAACTGCAGATGGACAAGTCTTTCAATCAGCAACTATCAAACAACAATGATAAAAACCTCAGAGCTGCAACTACACTTTTTAAATGGCAGGTTCAGACAAAGACATACAGTGCATGTTTTTGCTTTTGTTTTGTTTTGCAGGGATTTAGTCATTTTGATACCATTGCTCTAGAGCTGCACAAAATATCATTTGAGCATAGTCATCGTGATGTACGTGTGCGCAATAGTCACATCACAGGTCCTGCAATGTAGGAGGCAAATGACCTCAATGTGTTCTCATCTAATTTCAGCCTGGGTACCTGACACACACACTGCACACAGCGATCCACCAATCACAATCATTTAATTGCTTAATCGGTTTCCTGAAGCAGACCACGCCCCTGCACATGGAGTGAGTCACTGGTAACAACACTGAAAAATGAGCCACAAACAAGAGAAAATCACCTAAAGCAAAGACTTGGTGCCAAAAAGAAAAGAAACGTTAATTATCCGGAATTATTTCGGCTACAAGAAGGATGATACTGAAACACATGTTCTGTGTTGATAGTGCCTTAATGCACCTGTTGCCACAACGAGAGGTAACACAACTAATTTGTTTGACCATTTACGTCGGCACCACACAGCTATTTTATCCTTCTGAGTATTTTTTCATATCACAATATATATCGCAGGGTTAAAAAAAAATTGCAATGTCAGTTTTTTCCAATATCGTGCAGCCCTACATTGCTCACTTCCTCACATGCCAATTTTCTACTACTATTAAATCAGTGGTTCCTACATTTATTCAGCTTGAGACCCCAAGAGAAGTTTGGTATCTCTTCATGTCCCCAACCTACAAAAGTATGTAATGAATTTCCATAGACCAGCTTTTTTTTATCCACTCTTCCTCCATCAAACCACTATATCTGAAAGACTCATTTTAATATCATTTCTTACTGTATTCCATCTTGATCTGTATTTTTTTCTGGTAGCCTCTTTCACACCACTTTCTCTTTTTTTCTGTAGTTTTTACCCTTATTGTATCTTTTACATCTTTTGAATATTTCTATATCTTTTAAGTCATTTTTATCTTTATCCATCTTTCAGGTTGTTTTTGTCTTGGTAACTCATACCCGAGCCCTCTCCTCTGTATTTCACACACCTTTGAAGCATTTATCAACACATAAGACCCTGGTCTTATTTCACAGTTTGATGTAATTCACTGTTTGACAAGAACTTTTCCCAAACACCAGAATTTTGCTTCTTTGGTTTTGTCTAGGTAAAACTTTCATTTTTAATGAACTATTACCTCTACTCAGACTACTACTGTGTGTTGGGCTTCTAGTCTAAACAAACACATTAAGTGTTGATGTTACATGTCTAGATCTTACTTTTTAATATGAATGTAGTTCGTAACATATAGTTTGAAGCTCTTTTTTTATCGCTGACATATGCTATAATACCTGAATAACGTTGCTGACATCATTGACTGTATTCTTTCGCATATTGTCGCTGTCGGGTGGAAACCTCTTATGTCCAAAATGGTTATTTTTCAGGAAACTGGAAAAACCATGTATATTCTAAATAAATGAATGGAGCTAAGAGATGTGCTCACAAGCCATTTTCAACACTTTCATTGGTTAAACATTTCACAAACTGCCAGGCCGACGTGAAGACTGACCAATAGAATCATTTTATAAAAAAAAAAAAAAAAAGACCAACACATGGTGCCAAGCACAACAAACCCCGCCCCTCGCATGTATTGTAGCTTATTTCGGCATCGATGCAGCTGATGTCATCATGTCTATGTGTGTGCTGATGTCAGCATATCAACTGCATCTATATATATATGTTTGAAGTAAACTGAAAAAAAAATTCATAGTTGTTATACACATATGAAATTTTGCCCATTAAAAGTAAATGGGAGAAAAAAAAGATTTTAAAAATTCATAAAAATGTTTTATTTTGACCTACTTTTCCAAAAATCTAACCATATCTATTCTGGATCACTGGCAATCTATAAACCAAATTTGGTATGGATTCAACCAATACTTTTGCTGTTAGAGTGTTAACAAACAAAGAAACAAACAAAGAAACAAACTGAACCAAAAACAGTACCCCTTGCCTCCCCTTCGAGGGGCGGGGTAAAAATGGACTTACGAGGTTTCCGCCCAACAGCCATGATATCCATAAACGTAGCTACCAGTAAACATTATGAGCACCAGACATGACTCTGCTGGCTAAGTGTATTGGCACCCAATAAAAACCTTTGTGCAACAAATTTCCCGACTCTGAAACACACCGTTAAAGAAATAGAAAGTAGCCAAAAAACCTAGAGAGTTTGTCCCTTGTTCCAGAGTGACTGTGGACTGGACCAGGTCTCCAGCTCTGGTACAGTGGTAATAAACTGAGAATAAGTCTGGATGTGTGAGACTTGTTCTCTATTAGCACTGACGTTTTCCCCAGGTTATGATCTCATAACCATTCACTTCATCTAATAAGTGTACTAGAGCTCCTTCTGTGAGTGATTTCTCTGATAATAAGATTTTACGGCTAATACCATCTGGACTTTGATTGACAGATGTGACTGACACCCTGAGTTTGACTTTGAGAGTTGAGCAGGTTTCCTCTTGACTGACAGCTGTACTGTAGGTGTGTTTGAGACGGTACATTCACAACGTTGGTAAGTGATTTTTTTTTTTTGCATAAATGCTGTCTAACTCAGAACAGAGAAAATTAAAATGTCACCCCTTCAGAGATCATCTGTATTATTTGTCAGTATATTCTCCATGGAACATACACTGCATGAACATGAACATCACTAGCTGAACATGCAGGAACACACCACACTGCAGACTAGGAGCAGTGGGCTGCCATGTCAGGCACACCAGGAGCAAATGGGGGGGTTAAGTGCCTTGCCCAAGGGCACATCAGCCAACAGTTTCTTTGCTGATCCAGGGAATCTTCCTTAGTTTCACTTTGTAATGACTAAATGCCGAGTTCAAGGCTTTGAAATGGCAGTCCAAAAATCAGTAGGTGACATCATGGTGGTTACATTTATTTCTGTTATACAGTGTAAATATTGCATAACATGCAATATTTACATTATTGCATAAAATTGCAATATTAAGAGTTGGTTGTATTTGTCTTGTTAGACTATTGAACCTATTTCAGTCCATTTATAGTGATTCTCAAGTGTCATCTTTAACAGTCTTTAATTATTCTGCTTTAACCTGCCGGTGTTTGTGTTTTCAAAAACTGAGGAAATAAAGCTCTGACAATTCAATACGTTATCGTGATTCATAGATGCCTTCTGTGTTACACATTTTCAGTGAAAGCAATTAATGGAAAGGTGATGATCATTATTTTAATATCAAAATAGTGATGAAATGTTACATGTCTAATTAAAAAAAATGTAATGTGTGATTATGTTTGACTCTATCTCTACAGGACATTTCCAAACTAAAAAAGAAAGACTGAAATACAAATCATGGAATCATGGATTGTGATGTGATTTAAAAAAACAAAAACAAAAACAAAAAAACAGATGATGATAATAATAGTGATATTTTGGCCTGATGACCCACCCACACTAATAACTGTACAAAGATGGTCTGATTTTTAAGCCGGGACTGTCAGCATTCATCTCTGTTAGACGGACACACCAGTCCTTCCTCTTCTCCTGCCTTTCCCCCTGCTCAGGGTGGCTTCATTTCAAACGTTGCAGAGTGGGAGTGCTTATCAAGAATTAATGATGCCTTTCAGACAGCAAGACAAGTCATACTCATGAAGCATCTCAAAGTACAATTCCTGGTGCTCTGTAAATTCAGGCTTTCATATTATGATGAATGAAATGGTTAAGAGTACCTGGTGAATCATCTTAGATTAGCACTCACAGTTTGAATTGGCTTCTTTGATTATTATTTTTTTCTCTCTCTCCCATGTACAGTGCTGAGGAGAAGACTTCCTCTACAAGCCCCTATTCATCTAATGAATGAAACCCTGCCAAGACAGAAGAGTCACGGCCGTAAGAAGTTGAGCTTGGATCACTGAGCAAACTCCATTTTCCTTTTAGCGACTTCAAAGGGTGAGATGCTGCAGATGGGGGCTTGTGTGTGCTCTTTAGTGGCCAACACCTTACTTCCTGCATCAACACACTCAGTCCTCGACACAGAAAAGGTACCCTCTAATGGCTCATGGTCTCTATATGTCTGTCATTCACTTACTTCACCCATGAAGACCCAAATATACACCAGTAACCAAAACCATCTACTGATGGAAGATGTTAAATGATGAACTAATCCTATCAATACATGTAAATAATTGGTGTAAAATACTGTTTATCATCCTTTCATGGTCATCAGATATGACCCAGTTGGACATTCAGAGGCTCCGTAGTGAACGTGGAAACACCGTCATCTTCTACAACATTGATTCACCAGTAAAACCTATGGAGTTAGAATAATAACAGTGGATGGCCACACTTCTTTTTATGTTCAGTTAATGATATATTTGTCACTTTTTCTTTTTGTTTTCTCTGTTTCTGAAATTATAACCCTGAAATTTTATCTGAACTTTTTTGAACATCTACATAATCACGGAATAAAATACAGGAAAATTATGATTTTCACTGAAAAAAATGCTAATTACAGAGGATAATATTATAATAAATGGTGATAAATCACTTAAAGCTGTGCATGACTTTCGTCACCAATTTATCATAAAATCTGTAAAACCTGAGTCATAGCCAAAGTATCACTGGGGAAAATGTCAGTTGGGAACTGTCACAAGAGTAGCCCTGGGATTTATGGGTTAATAAACATCTACATGATCAGTGAATTAAATATAGGAAAATACATAATTTACACAGAAAAATGCTAAATGTTAAATATAAAGTGACAGTGGATGGAGACACTTGGTTTATATTCTGTTAATGATATATTTTACTGAAAAAGTCACTTTTTCTTCAGTTTTCTCTGTTTTTGATATAAAAACCATCAACTTTAATCTCAGCATAATGGTTAAAGTACATGATCAGTAACTAAATATAGGAAAATACCTGATTTTTACAGAAAAAAAAACGAAAATGGAGAGGATTATATTATAATAAATGGTGATAAATCACCTAAGAAGGGTTAAATAGAGAGGAAAATTTCATTTGGGAACTGCCACAAAAATAGCACTGGGTCTTTACTGGTTTAAAGAATACTAGAGCGCTGACCCATGGGGATATCTAGGGACTGAAGTTAGTAAATGTGTCGTTCCGGTTTTTAACTTCATTTCCTGTCATGCAGCATGGTACTGTGCTTCCTGTCAACTGTCATGGGCATAGCTGTTGTATTCCAAAATGACTAATATCTCCCAAAATATTGGTCCTATCAACTTGCCGAGATATTTAAAGTGGAGATGAGACTATTCCTCAACTGTAGGTACCAAATTGGCCTGGTAAAAACATCTCAATTTGTCAGAACTGTGCAGACACACATACACACATACACATACACATAGACACTCTGAGACCTTTCAGTATTAAGATATACATATGTGAAAAAAACTTGTTGGAATTGTTTGATGCCACTGTGTGTCACAGGGATGACCTTCTGCAGATAATCTCCATAGAAGTTTACTGTATACGTACATTAAAGGCTCATTTTAAGGTCCAGGATAATAAAATGATATGTCATACTGATGCATATTGAAAGGTTTATCATATACAAAGAGACTCTTGAAAAGATGTGACTCATGTCTGCAAAAGCTTCCACCACTGCGGTTCTCAAAGTCGCTTTCTTCGTATGTTTAATGCTCTCTGAGATTAAATAGAAATGCTTTAAACATTAACTGAGGTTCATGGAAGAAACTGTCTTCATTAGAGTTATTTTCTTTCACATAAAAAGCACGATGACTCACCAGAAGTTGACCAAGAAAGGATGTTCAAGGTTCTGCATGATCTGCAGCTCCTTCAGGACATTCCTCACTTCATTGCGCTCCACACATTTCATCTTGTTCATGTACTTCATGGCATACATCTTCTTTGTGTCCTTCTTCTGGACTATACAGACCTGGTGGAGAGAAAAAAGGAGATATTCCTTTATTTCTCTGGTCCTAAATGTCTGAAGTAGTTGTGGCTGTTTGTGTTTTTATGTTTTACGCTACAGTAGTTTCAAGGCTGTCAAAATTAACTCTTTTTTTTTTTTGTGAACTGCTCTACAAAATGTCTTAGAGCAAACATAACCATGTTGTTGAAGACTTTAACCTCACTGCCAGATTTCATGGATTACATCCTCTACATAGGAAATGCTGTTTGACATTTAAATAAATAAATAAATAAATAAATACATACATACATAAATGTAATCTGATAAAAGCTTTATTTAAAGAAGTTTGTCATAATGGTTAACATTAACACACTAATAACAGCTTTATTAACATGATCATGTGTTAATAAGATGTTTAATTGGTCTCATAAACATCTTTATTTATATATCATCAGGCAATTCTCATTACTTGGTAATAGTTTATAAACTGTTTATGAGTGGTAATTTAATTTTTTACAAATTTTGTATTGTTGATTATAACAGCTTAAACACAAGTATTGAATTTAACTCAGCCATATCTATTATGTCATTTTAAACTAAGATTTGCTGCAGCTTTATTAAGCTTAGTACATATGTATTTATAAACAGTTAACCATGTATTTATATACAGCAAATTACACATTTATTCACTGTTGAGTTTTCCATATACAGTTAACTGTGCATTTATTAAGCTAAGTCAATTGTTAAGATGAGTTAATTATGCATTCATTCACTGCATTTATTTATTTATTCTCTTTTTTTTCTTTTTATGGGCTCAGCTGGCCGACAGGCAGCCGTCTGTACCGATAAGGCAGCAGCCGACACCAACTGTACTCCCAGTCATCACTGCCCATTTTTCTGACACCTTTGCTTGTGTATCCTCTTTTATTTGGACATTTTACCAGGGAGTATCTCACACTACTTTTTTTTCTTTTTTTTTTTCTACTTGTCTTGTCCAGCATCCTAACAGCAGAATGGTAGTCTGGTTCCTCCCAGTGCTGAACAAATTTGCTTTGCCAAGGGTAACTTCATAAAGTATATGAAGCGCCCTTTGATATTCTACTGTGTTTATTATGAGTTTTGTTGAACCACATTTCGATGCCAGACCTGACATGGGGGGTGGGGGTGGGGGTGGGGGGGTAGAAGAAGGGGAGAGAACAAGAGAGAAGAAGGTGGCGAAGACCCTCACAAGAAAGTATCAACAATACAAACAGCAACAACCATGGAGACAATTATAATGGTAACAATAACTACAACCAGAACTGAGTAAACTGGGCAGAAGAGAGAGAAAAAAAACCCCCAAAACAAACAAAACTACAAAAAAAAAACAAAAAAAACACTGTATTCATTAATGTTCACTATGTGTTTATTATGTGAGGTTTGTATTCATTAACAGTCAAATTAGCACTTATTAACAGTTTACTATATATCTGTTAACTGTTTGCTATCATTTATTAACTGTTAAGTATGTATTTGTTAACGATCATTAACACTTTTAACTATCATTTATTAATTGTTAAAAATGCACTTGAAAGTTACCCATGTATTTAGTTCACTGTGCGCTTTTTAACAGTTAAAGGAGTGATATTTTGCTTTTTTTTTAAAAATGGAATTGTGCATTTTAAACCATTTCCCTATGGTCTACATAAACTGTAAATGCTCTGCTTGGGTCTGAATTCTTCATTAATTCAACTCCACAGGTCCATCTTCAACCCTATTTCTGAGTAATGACACCAGAAAGGTCATTTTGAGCGCTGGGCCTTTAACCCTTTCATGCATACTGATCACTACAGTGGACAGTTCTTCTCCAGCTGTTCTCTTATATATTCATGGGTTTTGTTGTTTTAGTTCCATATCAGCCAACACAGTGGACACTTATGCATATGTAACTTTGCTGTTCTTGATAAACCTGATCTGCACTAACATGTTTGAGTGTAAATCAATTGTTATTAGACTGTGATTATCATTTTTTCTTTAACAAAATGGGTTTTTTGTATATTATCTCCATGAAGTGAGTAAGAACTAGTATTAGAGTATGTTTAAATATGAGAAAACATCAGATTAGCAGCATTAAAAGTGTTTATATTTCATAGTTTTCACTGTATATCAGTAAATACATGTTTCTTTGCTTCAAAAATTAAATGCATCATATCCATTTGAGTGGACATTTTTGCAGCTCCATGAAAAATAGGTTCATAAAAAGCTGTCAATTGCATTTTTTTTCATGCCTAAAGAGGAATAAAAACAGGGGAGAAAATCATGATTAAGGTTCTCATAATTCATGCATGAAAGGGTTAAATGCAAATGAGCCACTTCATGCCCCACCCCCTCCAGGTTGTTGGCTGTGCTGCTCTGTCCCGTTCAACCATCTAAACATTTTAGGTAATCGGCTCAAAGTTCGGACATATTTTCAGTATGAACTACAACCACTGCTGCTGACAAACAATTATGTCGTACTCAGAGAAATGTTCGTCAGAAGTCTTGACCTTATATGTGCAAATGTCATGACGTAACTAGTTATAGACATAACAAATTAAGCAGGAATTAAAACAAGTTGTAGAATTCCCATTGATTTTTGCCAAAATGAATATAAAGATAGCTTTGCAGCACCTGGAGGGTTCAAATTCAAACTTTTTGAACTACTAGGGTGCAAATACACAAATAAATGAACCAAATACTGATAAAAGTGGGTTCAGCAAAATATGACCCCTTTAATGGTGTGTTTTGTTTTGTTTTTTTTTTTTCCACCTACTCAGTGTACAATGTGCATTAACTGTTGACTACACTGGGTTACAAAAAAATGCTTTTTGCAAGTTGTCTAGGTTTTTTCAACTGAATTAGGACCATTGTAAATCCAAAAATGACATCTGTTTTTCTCAATCAGGTCAGGTTTTTTTGCTAATTTGATTTTGAAAAATTTGATCTTCTCACAAAATTGATTACATTTTTGTGACTTCATCAGTTGATTTTTTTATATAGTTCTCACCCAAAATAGGTTTTAAGAGAAAAAATAATCATTTTCAAACAGGATTCCTGTTAGGTACAATGGTGTATTCACCGCAGATGTAGCAGAATACGTCAGGCTTATTTTTGCAAGATCTTCTAGTCAAAGCCATTTCATTCACCTGTAATATTAAAAAAAACATTAATCATAAATTGGCAAAAGTAAAATCTTCAGAACTCGTTTATTGCAAGAAATATGAAAGAATTTTGTATCATATGATGTGAAAATGCCCATAAATGGAAGCAAAAATGTTAAAAAGCCAATATGTAGCATAGTTCAGAAAGTTGACCTGATTGAGCAAAATTAATGTGATTTTTGGATTCAGCACACCAAAATTATCCTAAATCAGCTCAAAAAACTTAAACAATAAATTTGTTGTTGACCAGTGCTATTTAAGAGTTAATTGTACATTCATTTATTGTGTTTATTAACGTTAACTATGTATCTATTATATAAGGTTTGTATTTATTATCAGTCAACTGTGCATTTATTAATAGTTAACTATGTATTTGTTAACTCTTGACTATCATTTATTAAATGTTCAATATGCACTTACTTACCCGTGTATTTAGTTCACTGTCCATTTTTTAACAGTTAACGGTGTTTTTTGCAGTTACTCAGTGTATATTAATAACACACTAATAAATCCTTTTTGACTGCACATGCATAACATGTAGATAAAATAATACTAGTGATAAGTGATCTGTGCTGGGGATCAAACTACCAGCCCTGTAGTACAGTAACACCTGAACCACAGGCACTAACAACACAATGCACTTACTAACACTTTTCACAGCATCCCTATCTGGAAAGGCCACTGCATGCTGTGAAGGTTCATGGAATATGAATACAAAATTGCAGATGAATATATTATTTTAGAGCTCAAAATGCACACTTGAAGTCTCTTAAATGCAGACTTCCATTAGTGCTGCTCTAGTCCATGTTTTCAGGCTGTCTTTTATTAAATCCAATTCACCTCAGTGTTCAAAGACACTGTAATAAAATGAATAACCGTATTATTTCTTTCAATAGCCAGTTGGAGGCTATGGTTTATAACACGTTTTTATTCCTGCATGTGGCCCCCATTTACATGAAAGTGCAATAAATACTTTTGACACATTTACTAGCTCTCACTCATACTGTAAGTGTACTTGGTATTCTCTAACACCAGCATGCTTTAAAGCATTTTTCTTTACTGCAGTGACGAAAATGTTGATCAAGTTGGACAGATTTTCTTTGTTTTAATCTCTGTAATCACAAATGTAATCCTCTGTTAAGATGTTCAAGTTTTCTCACCAGTATTTTCTACATCACAGGAAATGGGAAACGTCGTGTTTACCATTCAGACAGAGACGCTGGTGTTAGTTATTTCTTTAAAAATCGCACAAATGCATTATCTATAATATATTTTTATCAGTGCAGAGACTTTAATGGGACTCAGTAAAATGCAAAAACACAACACCTGGTGTAATCCGAACGGCTGTCGGCATCCATATTTCAAACTGCACTTGAATGAACACTTTGATTACCTGCACTTTTCTGATGATGCATCAGAGGATAGATGTTTTCAATATGCGCCATACCCCATACAGTATTTATTTGCATCCGTGCTCGTCAGTGCTACAAGCGTCAATAAGCCAGTGATTACTGCTATCTAAGAGAGTGATCTGTGGACCAGCTGGCATGGTTAATCAGCCAAGCCCTGATCGCATCACTCCTCCCATTGAACAGCTTGCCATCCACTGTGATTAGACTCCTTATCTGTTGTTGGATTGAATGTTGATGCCGTGTGGGTCTGTTAAGTGTATATACATGTGCATGTGAGTGTGTACATGTCAGCTCTATGTGTTTTAATGTACTGTACACACTGATGTGAATTACTGTTAATGGCAGGAGGATGTATATAACACTAATACCTCCCATTTCTATTCATAGAAGTGCTGACAAATTCAACTTCACTAGAATATTATACAATAATATTATTATTACTGAAAGAGGAGGTGGTGTATTATTTGTGAAGAGACGATAGGGCCATATGTTTACAGACTTTCACAGAAATTAAAAGGGATTATGCATATATATATATATATATATATATATATATATATATATATATATATATATATATATATATATATATATATATATATATACAATCTGTCTTTTAACATGCCAGGGGCTCAGTTCTGCGCTCACTTATTTAATTGTTAACGCCAATGCAATGCAAAATGTGTTATCCTATTTTTGGGTTAGTTGGTTAAAAGACTGCGCTCCTTAAGTGCTGATTTTAACGAGGATGTTGGGGGTCTGCCTTACAATGAAGATATAATGTTGTAGCTTAATTTCACTCTATTTCTGTAAAGTATTTCCTTTGATATATTATTTATATTTGAAAGACACACTCTGTTAGTGTTACATCTGTGGAATAATCTGGAGCAAAACTTAAAAATGTCTTCTTCAATCTGTACATTTAAAAGGATGTATAAATCCACTATTATAACAAAATATAGAACATTAGAAGTACGCATAAAATAAGATATTATCGGTAATTGGTTATCATGATAGGAAGATACTGTCATATTTATTGATCATTGTATTTTGGGTAAATATTTGAGGTGGATATGTATATTATAGTTTATATTGAAAACGGTTGATTATTGCAAATCTGATCGTGTATGAGGTGACTAAAAAAAAAAGTGTATATGAATGTTTTTTATGGATGTTTTGTGTTATTGTAAAAAATATACAGAGGAAAATGTGTGTTAACAAAGCAAAGGAGGCAGATCTAGTTTGATTATTAGATTGTAAAAAGGGGGTGGGGGTCAATAAGTTATACTTCTTCCCACTCCTTTTTGAGCGCATAAAAATTGTATTTATTTATTTGTTTCGACCATGTTGTATGATTCTTTGTTATCTGATGATTCTTCGTGCTTGAAATAAACTACTACTACTACTAAAGACGAATTTTAACAGAAGTTCAAAATCAGATTCAGTATCAGATTTTTTCCCTGGACATTTTGCACCGACAAAAACAAATTTATCGTGTGAGGATTGATCAGCTCACTGAATTTTATTCTCCGCATCAATGTATGGGTATAGATTACCTCAGGACATAGAACAACAGAGGACAGAGTGTGTGTGTGGCTGTGAGAGATGGGTGAATGAATGACACGGGGCGGAGCCAGTGAACTGGTGTGCATGTGTGTGTGTGTGTGTGGGTGGGGTGGTGGATGAGGGAACAGAGCAGAGTTCAGTTTTCTATACATTCTTTTTGTCCTGTTGTTGGCGTGGTTATGACCAACAGTAACCGCTTAGAGTTCTGTTGATAAAGTCACCAGTGTGGAATAACTTGGGTCATCCTTAGACGTCCAGACCGACACAACGATATGTTTGAATATAATTATTCTTCATTAAACCCATAATGCTGGCAGATTCATTAATTTCTTCTGTGTTGCATTGAAAACCGAACTTTTCAAATTTGAAATCTACTGTAACTTTTTTTTTTTAATCATACCAGTTTTTCAGTTGTAGGTTCATTTTTATTTTATTTACAGAGAAATCAAGAAAATGTATAGGCAGACATGGACTCACTTTTCCAAAGCTCCCCTTTCCTATTGCCCGCAGGATCTGAAAGTGGTCGAAATTGACTGTGAAACAGAAGAGAAAAAAATTATATTACAGTAGTATCATTAAAAAAAACATCAATCAAACAACAATCTGTATCAACTTTCTTCATGTTTACTCGTGGTCATATATACTGTAAAAAATCACACATTACATAGAAATCTCCAGATTTTCCTGTACCTTGTTCCTAATCTTAATGTACTTGTTGTTATTGTCGGCATAGAAATGCTAATAGTTATCATACAGAAGCACACAAGCACATGTTGAACCTTTGCAATGAAAAGTCAAGCATTACGCAATGATAAATGGTAAAAGATAAACATTGACAGTAGAGCTGGGTATAATAGGAGGGTTGTGTTGAATTCATTTGAACAATGCTTCCATCCAGCTGAAGGTGAAGGAGGTCTTCACAGTAAAAAAAAAAAAAAAAAAAAATCGTTCTCATAAGTCAACCACAGGTCACTTGCATTATGTGACTGAAAACGGATATATAACCTTTAGCACAAAGACGTCTTTTTATGTTTTCCCACTGACAGAAGATATATTTTAGCTGACTTGCCTCTTTTTGTCTCCACACTTCTTAAAGCTTTCTGTCTCTTTTCCTTTCAGTCTCTCATACTTACACACACACACACACACATACACACACACACCCAAACCGAAGCTTAATTCCCCATCTCCCACTCATCCATCTATCAGCTACGTTTATCGCCAACTGGAACCGGATGGGGCTGTTTGTTTCTTGCTGCCATGACAACTGGGACAGAAGGTTTTCCTTCTCTGCTGTCTCTCTGATGATGGAACAGCTGATGCCCACTTTATACACTTTATATGACCACCACGTGCACGAACAGATGGACACAATGCAGATACGATCACAAAAACACACAGATCTCACATATATTTTAGCGCCGTAAACAAAAGTTACCTGCTGCTTTTTTTGCAACAAGTTCGCTTTCACCCACATATGTCGGTTCTGCCTGCAGTTACTAGATCTATCGGATGTGACAGTTAATGTTATGCTCTGTTAGTCACGTATCAGTGGCATTTCCACTTCTCACACTATCTGTATTGGAGTGTTTACACAGCCCTCTTGGATAGGGACCACATGAGGTCTGTTTTGTAATGTAGATTCATGTGCACATCCATTTCCACATCCACATCCACGGACATCCCAGATGCCACACTACACGCAGACACACTGCAGATAAACACGGGTCATTTTCCTGCTGAGCTACTTGAAGATCCAGCTCTGATGGGTTTTTCAGAGAGACAGCTGTGGTCGTGGATGAGAGGACAGAGCCAGAGAGGAAGGGAGGAGGAGGAGGAGGGAGGAGGAGGATTTCATGGAGATGGAGACTGTCATATTTTACCAGCAGAACCTTGGATGGTTTAATGTGCTATATTAAATGATGGACACATGAGTAACAGAGCGTGTAATGATTGAAATCTGCACATCGGTGGAACTGACAAACGGACAGCCTTTCTGAGAGTTAAACGAAGGAAAACATTCGAGTCGGAACCTCATCTGCTTGTCAATTTCAATTTGACTGACTGACATGCGATAATTAATTTGGATTGTATTCTTGCATGTTCATCTCGAGTCCTGCGCAGTCTCTCACACTTTATGTTAAAGGGTACCTGTGGTGAATTTCTATTGTTGTTCAATTTCAAAAGATCACATATAATACTAAGGGTTCTGTCAGATAACTTTCGTCACAGCCCGTTGTCAAGTACGCGTGAGCACTAAGTCACTGCTCAGTCAGCCATTCATGGTCAGCGACATGTGTCCTCCTTCATGGGCTGTTCCAGCACCGGTAGTGATGCAGTAGTAATAATATTCATGGTTTGGATCTCTATTTTCAAGGCACCCAAAGAGCTTTACATCCATTATTCATTCACTGTCACATTCACACTCTGGTGGTGGTAAACTACATTTGCAGGCTGACAGATGTGTGGCTGCCAATCAATTTGCGTCAAATGGCCCCTCCGACCACCACCAAACATTCACACGCATTCATACACCAGTGTAAGTGACACTGGAGGCAAGTGGGTGAAGTGTCTTGCCCAAGGACACAACAGCACATGACTAGGACAGAGCTGAATTCGAACCGCCAACCCTTCGGCTATTGGACAACCCACTCTTCCTCCTGAGCCATAGCTGCCAGTAACATTGTTTCATCTGATTACTTGGTCTGTGATGGGCTGGTCACTGACCCCGTGCAGCAGACACCAGTCTAAGATGACACATCATCAGCCAGTGCTGGGTCACGTCTCTAGAACAATAGCGGAGTACAAAACCTACAGCTGCACAAACAACAAGCGCAAACATGTACTTTCCACTCAATCTTGCTCACTGACTGCTGCTTGTTTACTCACACTCCATCACCCAGAAATAATGCAGGGACGCAATAGCTCCTCTACATAGGTTCTAGTGATGTCCCGATCTGGACTTTTTTTGCTTCTGATCCAATCTGACTTTTTTTAGGATTAGTTTTGCCGATACCAATCTGATACCAATCCGATACCGACTTTTTACAATAAAACTTTGATATAAATTTGGGGTCATTATTCATAGGTTATTATACTGTTACTTTACTTGAGATCACAGTTGGGCTTAATGTGGAACCTGAACTAAAACAAGTATGACACCTTTGACTCTTAATAACTTTAGTATAATTTTTGCACTTTCCAAACTCATACTGTGGGACAAATTAGAACGTTTGGTGGGCCGGTTTTTGCTCATGGGCCATATGTTTGCCGCTGCTGTAGTGCGTCTATGGACAGGTCCGTCCAGGTAGTATATGGGGATGTGTTCTGCGCCGTATGTTAGTGATGCATGGATAAGGGGGTTACTCGCAGGTCGGGTTGGGGCAGGTCAAAAGAATGTCAGTTTATTTGTGGGGTGGGTTGGGTCAGGTCAAATAATTCCACAAAAGCTGCAAGGGTCCGGCTCTCGCATCACTACCGGACCTCAAAGTGAAAGTGAAAATTATAGATGTTTTACTAATTCCTCTAAGCCTCCCGCTGTTGTGAGGGAGCAGGATGTGTGTTTACTCCCCCCCACCCCCACCCCCGCCCCGGTCCAGATCGGCCCAATCTCGTGACTAAATCCAACCCGATCCGATCTTCTACAAAATGCCAGATCGACAGCCAATACTGATCTGTAGATCGGATAATAACATCCCTCATAGGTTCTGCCCCTGCACATAATTCATGCAATAAACAAGTCCAGTGTGGTGCATTTATGCTTATTTTTTACTGAATTTACGCCTCTCTTGCTTATAAGTAATACACAAAGCACAACTCACCCTTTATCAAGCAAGTGACTATTTTTGGTAATTCCCTAATACATTACAAGACAGTGACATCAACAGTTCCAGTGAGGACAGTGAGTCAACAATCTCAGGTCCAATGTGGTCTACAGGGTCTGTAAGGTCCACCTCTGCATGAATGCTGAGTGTACCTGCTTTGTTAGGTACCATGAAGTAATGGTACTAATGTAAGGAATGATGTTCAAAGGGATAACGTGGATGTGGACAGGGGTCTGGATCAGCACTTATGTTGTTGTAATTCTCTTAAAGTGATGTTTCAATTTTCTAAAATACATGTTCCTTTCACCTCACATGTGTTTTTCTTGTATTTTTTATATTTACCTCTTGATTTTTGTCTTTTTCACTTACAGGTAAGGAAGCAAATACGGTAACTTTATTGACTTTATAGCAATAAAAAATTTTGAGAAATTTCACAAAAGTAATACATTCTTGTTGTGTCTTCCAATAACACACTAAGGCTGACATTTAGAATTTCAGAGTACTTTTATGAGTTCCCTATAAAGGGTTAATGTTGTAAGTATGATCAGTACAGGCTGAAGTTTAACTCTTTCAATGCCATGGGCCGATTAAATCGGCTTTACGAATACAACCTTTAAAGTGCCACGGGCCGATCAGATCGGCTTTGGAGAACACGCCATGTTTGTGTACAAACAAACCATCCACCCCCATTTCTTTCTCACATTTCGATGACGTTCTTTCAAATCTTCTTGCAAATTACGATCAATAATGAATCGGCTGCGTCCGGTGCGTTTTGAATCTAAGTAGCAATCGGTCGGATGTTACCGAGCGGTTTTTGACCAAGGAAGATCTCGCATTTCGTTTTCTGCTTGGGAAATTTTATGAATGAATTTATGAATGAAATCATATGCAAATTAGATGGCCATTTTGTAGTAATATTGTAAACACAGCGATCTGTCAAAACAGTCCCATCTGCTAGAAAATGAGTTCTGATGACAATTCAGACTTCGATTACAAAAACGACGTGAAATACTGAAAAACGGCCAAATTCTGTGGCACTTTTAAGGCTTATTAGCCCCTTAACTGTCTGGCACCGAAAGAGTTAAGGCTGAACTGTATGTTTTCCTTTGTTTTCTCTTTCATAGAAGCATCACCACGTCTGACTGGATCCACACTGATATATCTAAATTAATTACCACATTACTACTGGCTGAGGTCTACAGTCTTAACTCAGTGGCTGTTTCTGCACCTTAAGCACACAGTATTGAAGCTTTTACACTAAAAATTAGTGCATGGAGAGTTGGTTCGTTTTTAGAGTTACTTTAAGTGGAGTTTTATGAGGTTTTCATCCATGGTCAGTGCCTGCAGTAGATCGTAGTCAGCAGAGTCCCATTTAGGAGCTTGGTGAGGATGGGTACGGGTGTGTTTTTAACATCACTGGGCTTAAAAAAAAATCCATAATCACCTTTCAGCATAGAGTAATTCAAGTCACCTGAGAGGACCGGGACTCCTGCATCTATTCCTGTGTTTTCAGGCTGTAGAAAATCTACCCCATGATGTAGATTTTCAGTTTATCGCAGGTGTTTTCAGACAGGTAGGGGGGTTGAATGCATGATTAACAGCTGTAATTACTGATCACTGAGCAGGTTCAGCCCAATGCAACTCAGATATGATTCTACAACTCTAACAACGCCATGTCTCAACACAGAAGCTTCAGAAAAGTGGGTTTGCTTTCCTATAATGACACAAAATGGTGTCAGATCATGTGTATTTATCATTAGTCTTTTGGTTTGGACTGAGAGGAGAAAGCTGCAGGGGGCTGAACAAAACTGATGATCTCAGTTTAAGTTGACAGTACATGATATTTAGAATATTTTCATTTCTTTAGATGCCATCATCTATATCATAAAAGACAAGTGACCTCTGTGTGCATGTGTGTGTATGTGTATCAGCTTTATAACTGATAAACTGGACAGATCTAGCCTGTGCCTTTTGGAGTACTAATGCATTGTTTTTCAACCTTGGGGTCGGAACGCCACCTGGGGTCGCCTGAAATTTCTAGTAATTGATAAAAATAAAAACTTACTAAAAAAAAACATATAGTGAGTTGAGAGAGACAATCACAAAACATAAAAGACATGTCAAACTCTGAGTCTGAAACTGAAGCACTGTGGTACTGTTTATCTGTCAAATGTTCATTGTGCTCAGTTTCAGATGCTGCAGCTCTTTCATAATTCATAGTTTGAGTTATTGTTTGTTCAGTATTCATTGTCAGCCTTGTAAATCCAAGCTGCACTGACTGTACATATCCTGACCAAGGAAAATAAAATTCTCACTTTGTGCAGTAATCTACACCTGGCTTTTCTGCCTCCGTCCATAATAATATACATTATATAATGTAAATGTTGTCTAAAATTAATGTTTATTTGCAACACAGTATAGCAAACTAGTACATGATCAAAATAAATTAATTTAGGCAAAAAAAAAAAAAAAAAGTCTCCATTTTGAATGTCTGGGGTTGCCAGAAATTTGTGATGTTAAAATGGGGTCATGGGGTCATGGTTGTACTAATGTATTTAGGGTCAAGGATCAGACCGGCCAAAACAGCTCATTGATATGATCAATACTTTTGGAGTTATTAGTTGTTTTTAAAATTACAATGGGCTCACAGGCAGCCTGTGGAACAGTTCATTCACAGCTGTAAACCGAGCGGGGGGGGGGGGGGGGGGGGGGGTGTCCGAATCAATGGAAACGCTGGGACACTACAGAAAAACCAGGTCCTGCAGTGATCACATATTAAGAAGGTCGGCCTGGTTCTTACTGTGACCTGGTTCCACTCCGCCGGTCCCCAGTTAGACCCAGCCTCCTAATGTTCACCTCTGGACCCCTTGGACCCCTCCCCCTCGCCGTAACATGGTGACAGACCGGACACTCCAATCAGACGGGATAAACCGTCATGTTCAGTCCTGTAGAAAAGTCTCTGGTCCACGTCCATTTCAATATAAAACTAAATGAGGGTCATTCTGTTTTTTCCTAATCTGTGTGTTACACCAGTAAACTTAAGTCATCAAGTAATGTGAATGTGATGACGTCAGAAAGTAATGATGTAAAACCCTTTCAAACACATATATAAAGTAACTATGAATGCATTCTCTCCTGTTACTTTTGATTTCAATACAAAACTAGAAGCACTCGGAGAGCGCAGACCTCTGCCAAGGCTGATCAGTGGCCCCCCCCGTGGGCCCCCCCACCCCCGATCACCACCAAAATTTCATCATTTCTTCCTTATCCCATTTCCAACAAACCCTGAAAATTTCATCCAAATCTGTCCATAACTTTTTGAGTTATGTTGCACACTAACGATCAGTGCCCACCCCCGTGGGCCCCCCCACCCCCGATCACCACCAAAATTTAATCATTTCTTCCTTATCCCATTTCCAACAAACCCTGAAAATTTCATCAAAATCTGTCCATAACTTTTTGAGTTATGCTGCACACTAACGGACAGACAAACAAACAGACAAACAAACAAACAAACAAACAAACCCTGGCAAAAACATAACCTCCTTGGCGGAGGTAACAAAATGAAGGCCATTATATTTTTTCCTAACCTGTGTATTACACCAGTAAGCTTAGCTTAGCTCCCCATTTTATCAACTCTACTGCTTCTGGAATCCAACGGGTCAAAGCGCTAGTCATGCTTTAACCCTTTATCGGGCAAGTGATTATTTTTGGTAATTTCCACATACATTACAAGTCTGACAGCAACAGTTACAGTGAGGACAGTGATAAGTGTTCAAAGTGATAATGTTGTATGTTGACAGGTGTCAGCACTTATGTTGTAATGTTTTACAAGTGATGTTCTTTTCATCTTACATGTATTTTTCTTGTATTTTCTATATGTACTTCTGGGATTTTTTGGGGGTTTTTTTTGTCACTTACGGGTAAGGAACCAAATAGGGTAACTTCACTGAGCTTGATTTTCTATATAATATCAATTTTTTTAAACAGTTCACAAAAGTAATAAAGTCTTGTTATATCCTCTAATAACACATAAACATTGAAATTTTGAATTTCAGAGTATTTCTATGAGTGTCCTATAAAGGGTTAAGTATGATCTGTAGTTGAGAAAATATACTATCTGATAGAGAAAATATTCTAAGTGTATTATACAATCAAGCCTGCAGGTATTACAGTGACTATTACATTGTACTGTACAATCATGAGTAATGACAGATTCCTTTGACTTTAGATCAGTTTGCCCTTTAAATTTGTGTTTTTATTTTTATCAGAGAGTCATATTTGATGTCACAAACCGTAGACTACAGAGATGGATATTGCTACATCTCAACCTCCTCATGACGCCTGGCTGTGGTACAGGTCATAAATCCCACCTCATCCATGTTATTCAACTAAAACTATAAAAGTATGAATCCAATCATGTTTTCCTAAAGGTGAGTTTGATTTTTTTTAATATATTTATCAGGTAAATTTGCACTCAAATTGTCATCTTTTTGATCTGTTTATATGTAATAAGTTCATGAATCTTGGATAAAAATAGATTCTCGACAGCTGTCATGTAATTTCTGAATCTGTCAGCTGCCTGATCACAATCAAGGTGCACAAGTATATTTACATCAGTTATTAATCAGTATTGCACAAAGATCCCCCCAAAACCATTCCCAAATGTTTCTTTGGTCATCTTATTACTAGATCTTGCAATCCTCCAAATTTGAAGAAAATCGGATAAAAACTGATAAAATGGCGACCCAATGAGCGTGAAAACATGCACAGTTTTATTGTTATAAGAGACCAAAATTATTGTACATAATGTTTTGTAACACAATAAATAATTACTACTCAACTCCTGTGTCTTTTTTATTACAAAATACACACATCACATTGCTTTTCATTTATTGATCGTTTTTGTTGAACAGCTGTTTGATTATCAATTCTTATTTTCAGTATTAAGACAATCAGCCATTTTGTTCTGAAAACCCGTCTTTTACATCCCTTTAATTGTAATAATAGAATGGGAACCTGTTATTTAAGTATTATTAGGACTAAATATGCACAACTAGACAGATTTTGGTATGCTCCCTGGCTGCAGAAAATTTGGTAACAATGTGGCAAATGGATGTTTACGTTGAACCGCATGTTTTCAATGGTGCGTTGTTCACCAAAATTCATGTAGTGTCCATACACCAATATACTTCCATCAATAATATCACACATATGCCTTATAGATTTATTGTTATAACTTGTTCACAAATGTTTATTTCCTCCTGTACCAGGAAGACTTAGTTACAGGTCTAACAGAGATGTGACCATGTGGTAAGCCAGATTTCCATTCCAATCTTGTAGAGTCCGTACACCAAGTAGTGTCCGTACACCATTATCAAAATATGTGGGTCTAATTTTATTGTTTCTGTCAATATATGGAATTTTTCAGCACACATGTTTTGGACACGACATCTATGCAATAAACAGTGCATGATTATCCTGAGTGCTGAAACATTTGTATATCTTTGTAGGCATTAAATATGGAGGCTGTTAGGCTGTAGTGTCCGTACACCCAATAATTTCTGATTTGACAGGGGCAAGCCTGTGAAATTTTTAATAGACACCATAATTCAAAAATATTTTGGACTTTAAAAGAGAAATATCAGACAAATAAAATGGCCTGTCTGATTTTTTGATAGAGCAATATTATTTTTTATCTATATGTGCACCCTTTCTGGTACCCTTGACTGTGATCAGGCCATCAGAAATGTCCATAAGTGGCTCTATTTCTTCTTCATAAAATGTAGATGCATAATTAAACTATCATTAGACCACCACTAATATAATAGATGATATTCAGATGTTTGCAATTATTTGTTATTTATGCATCTTCAACTTATAACCTAGAGCAGTGAATAAAATTAAGAATGAACCTGAACATTGAAGAAGAGAATACAGATATATAAATATATATATATATTTATATATATTTAATGAGAATACGGTACACATTAAACCTTTAACAACAGTAGACTGTTTTTCTGATCCCCACAATAATTTCTTAATTGTCGGCTCTGAAACTTTGTATTTTAATGTCTAGAATTAAGATCTGAGACAGAATGACAATCTTTCCAATTTGCCATGCTTTCCAAAAACACCCCAACAGTATCAGTGTGGATTAAAGTTGTTGTCACACTTTAAGAACTAAGCTGCTTTGTGTGCATCCTTTACTGTCTCTTTCTGCCTCTTCACACAGAAGCCTGTAAATCACTTTAGGACCCGGTGACGTGGGAAAACCGGCACTCGCGCTGTTGCTGTGACGACTGAAACGGAACCCATGGGTCCACGTGTTACGACAATGTGAATAAAGCATGATCAGCAGTAAACAAGGCCTGTCCATTAACGAGAGTCTCCTGGTTACGCCGAGTGGAAAACGTATGTGACACACACCGGCTACATTTGGTACACATATCAATCCCCCAGGAGATAAACATGTCTCGACAAGGTTCACCTTCATCCATACACGTCTCTGTAAATCAACTGATACGGGTTCAGCATTTATAGAAAATAAATATGTGACAGCAGCAAGGAAATATATTCAGCAAAAACAAATAGATGGGAATATATCTAACTTGTTTTGACAAATTTATTATTGCTCATGTGCTCACTGCGTTTTAACCCATAAAGACCCATTGCTACTTTTGTGGCAGTTCCCAAATTATTTTTTCCTCTATATCTAACTTTTCTTAAGTAATTTATCACCATTTGTTATGTTATTATCCTCAGTATTTTGCATTTTTAAGTGAAAATCAGGTATTTTCTTGTATTTAATTCAATGATCATGTAGATGTTCATTAAAGCTCAGATTAGTGTTGGGGGTTATTATATAAAAAACAGAGAAAACTGAAGAAAAAGTGACTTTTTCAGCAAAGATATCAGTAACTGAACATAAACCAAGTGTCTCCATCCACTGTCATTGATTCATCTCCATGGGTTTTACTGGTTAATCAATGTTATAGAACAGGGGTGTCAAACTCATTTTAGTTCAGGGGCCACATTCAGCCCAATTTGACCTCCAGTAAAATAGTAACAGTGAAAAAAGTAAAATTATATTATGATGAGGTTTACATCTACAAAGTTTCCTTAAAATCTGAATAACATGAACAACTTGAATTGTCCTAAGAAAAACAAGTGCAATTTTAATAATATTCTACCTCATTTTATCAGTTTATCACTTACACATGTGCATTACTATCACACAAAACATTTAGTAACAGGCAGAATATCAGTAAAATTGATTTACTTTTCTTAAGACATTTCTGTTTGTTCATATTTGATCAGGTTATTCACATTTTTTGTAAAGTTGTATAGTTTGGTAATATAAACATTTTCATGCAATTTTACTTTTTTTATAACAAAACATACAGAGAAAATTTGGGGTTGTCATTATTTATAGGTTATTATGATAATATTTTACTGGTTCTGACCCACTTCAAATCTAATTGGACTGTATGTGTCTGTATGTGGAACCTCAAATAAAATGATTTTGACACCAATGATTGTTAATATCTTCAGTGTAATTTTTGCATTTCACAAATTTATCCTGCGGGCCAGATTGGACCCTTTGGCGGGCCAGATTTGGCCCCTGGGCTGCATGTTTAACACCTGTGTTGTAGAAGATGACGCTGTTTTCACATTCACTACGGAGCCTCTGAACGTCCAAATGGGTGATATCAAGATGACAAACTGTATTTTACACCAATTATTTACATGTATTGATAGAATTAGTGGATTAACATATTAAAAACTTTACACCAGTAGATGCTTTTAGTCGCCAGTAGATGTTTGAGTCTTTATGGGTTAATGTCTCATCTACTATATGGTTGCTTTTGTATTTAGTTTTTCTGTCTTTCTGTCACAAATTCACCTTAACCTCAGTTTTTCCTTTTACTGCATCTTCATCTTGTCTTTTTAAATAATTCCTCTCTTTCTTCTTCCTCCCTTGTCTCTTATATCTCATTCTGTCTAATGTTTTGCCCCCGTCTTGCACTATGATTCCTTGGTGAATATATATAGAGCGCAGATAGGGGTTGTAATAGCCACTCTGCAATGTCAAGCAATAACAACAAAGTCAAGGAAAACCCGCCTGGTTACTTCGACCTCAAAAGGAGAACCCTGTCTGTCTCTGACGCAAGTTTCATCAGCGAGGGGATTACTTTGTTTCAGGACAGCGAGGCTTTTTGTGGTTCGAAATGACGCGTCTCTGTGTTTATTATTCCCTTGCCCTCAGTGAAATCACCCACGCTGTTTTTGCGAGAGGAGTCAGAAAAGGTGCGCCGTAACATTAACTCAGAAGAGTTCAGAGAAGCAGTGATATGACTGACATTTCCAGCACAGCGCTCCAGATGACTAAGCAGCAAGGTTAACCATGAATAATGATTTCCTATTTGATAAAGGTTGCCTCCAGTAAAAACAAAACAAAAAAAAAGCCACAGATATAGATTTCATTCGAGTGCAATGCAGTAATTTGACACAGCCGGGGTCGGGGAAAATATTTGTCACACGCTATAATAAAATTATTATCTCAGGAGATGGGTATATCTGAGAAAAATGGGTATTATTTTTCACAATATGTTTTCAAGCCCTGTTAAATGGGATACAGATATCACTGCATATCCCAAGTTATTTCTAAAGCAATTGGAGCATTTCATCTTTTATACCAATATACCAGGAAAAAAAACAGCGTGTGGAAAAAGCCACTTCAGTTCTGACTAAATCACTGACTCATGTTAATGCTGACTTATTTGAAGTCCTTGGGGAGCAGCCAAAGTGGAATTAATTTCAGAGACCGACTCAGATCAATAAATTCACATTGTATTATCTACATCAGGTCACAAAGAAAGAGGAAAATAAATCCAAACCAAAAGCTTCGCCAATCAAAGTAATAACTCCCCTGATGCTGATGGGGAAAAAAAACTGAATACCAGCCCCTCAGGGTTCAGGCAGTTATCAGTTATTACACAGAAGATGCCAAAACTTCCTCATAAATGACTAAATAAGGACAATATATTTGACTTTTTCATTCCCTTTTTTATTCAATATTGCATATATCTGTGCTTGTCAAGTTCAAGCACAGGCAGCACAGAAGACGAGGCAAAGTCAAACTGTGGGTTCACCGACGGGGTATCCCTCTTTTTCTATTACAGCACAGTCGAGCACTATTACATCAGTGTTACCGCACACTGTAAATGCACTTCATTTTGTCAGTTAACCCTCACAGACCTAAACAAATGCTCAAAAGCATGTACTGATGTAAAAAGTTCAACAACTTCTGAACCACTAAACCTACAAATACAGTGAAATAATTCGAGTCAAATGCAGTTTACCAGCTTTTCAACTCATTTAGACGTTCAGAGGCTCAATTATGAGCTTGGAAACACCGTCATCTTCAGCAACATTAAGTCAGCAGTAAAATACATGTAGTTTGACAAATGACAGTGGTTGTAGACACTTGTTTTTACGCTTACTTGATGATTTTTTTTTAAAGTCACTTTTGCTTCTGTTTTGTTATAATAACCTTTGAACCTACTATGAGCTTTTCTCTGCAAAAACTATAAATTGTTGGAAAATATTGGAAAATGCATGATTTTCACTGAGAAATGCAGAAGATATGTTAATAAATTGTGATAAATCCCTTAAGAAAAGTTAAATATATTGAAAATTTCAGTTAGAAGTTACGACAAAAATAGTTCTAGGTCTTTACGGGGTCAACAGATAATAAGACATGATTAAAACTGCAGAAACTCTGGGTTAAAACAACCAGGGAATCCTGCTCGTTACTTTATTCATTCATAATTTATGGTTTATCTTGTAGGAACAGATAGAGCGAACATAAACAAACTAAAAACAGCTAAGTGTTTTTATGGCAAATGCTAATTTTCAACATCCATCCTTAGAAAGGGCTTTTTTATGAGATTGGGAAGTTAAACCAGTGAGAAAACATGTAAGTGGCGTTACACTGCAAATCTACAATACAGGTGTGGTGATGGATTAAACATCATTTTTTTCAATTTCATATTCAGTTATAAATGAATGAATGAATTTATTTTGAACAACGGTGTCTAAAATTGAGAAGAAAAAAAAAAATATATATATATATACATATATATATATATATATATATATATATATATATATATATATATATATATATATATATATATATATATATGTATATATATGTATATATATATAATATAAGCATCATCAAATCAAAATATGAACAAGTTTGAAAAATGAGTGGGCAGAAGGGTGCACTTTTTTAAAATTCCCACCCCTTTCCACTCACCATAGTTAATATATATATATCTATTTACTACATAAATATCCATATACTACATAATTATCCATACTGATATATATACTACATAAATATCCATATCAATAAACATGAATCCTACATCCATACAAACATATAAAACATATATATACTACATAAATTTCCATATCAACTTATAATATCCCATATGTTTAGCAATTTTATCCATCATCTTCCATATTCATATTTAGAAAAAAAAAATTTTAAACATCTTTTTAAATATATTTATATTTGGACTTGGCTTTATCTCTTGCTTCAGACTGTTCCATGAAGTCACCCATCAGTTTGATATGCACATACTTTTCATTATTGTTCTTACTTTATAGGTTTTTTTTTTCTTTTATTTACATCTCCCCTTCGATTATAGCCTCCTTCTCTTTCTGCGAACATTCCCCAGATATTTGGATTATTTCTTAGTGAATCTAAACTTTTGTCATGCATGCTCTCTGATTATTTTACAATAAATCTAAGCAAAAGACAAGTATAAAAAAAAAAAAAAAAAAAAAAAAAAAACACCCTCCAGAGTGTGAGTGAAAGGTGAGTTATGGTGGTACTCACCCTCATCGGTGTCGTCGGTGACCGGAGCCTTGCTGGACTGTCCGATCCCCATGGCTGCTCCTCTTGGCGGTTTTCTCTCGGTCTGCTCCCTTAGCTCAACTCAGCAGCAGAACAGCTCTTCCCCTGAGACGCACTCATAGCCCGGTCGCCACTAGACCCTCACACACACACACGCACACACATATAGGTACACACACTCTCACGTGCTGGACTGCTCAACCCTGACACACATACGCAGCAGCTGGCTCAGTTTTGCTGACTGGAACAGGTCCCGTCTTCCTCTTAACTCTTCACCTTGACACAGCCACACATTATTCCACACACACACACACACACACACACTTGTACAGTATAGGGCTTGGGGGAACACTAAAGGTACTGAAGCGCTGACACACACACACACTCACTCACTTACACACACACAGAGTAGCAGCACACACCACTACAGGGTAGATTTCCTGTGTCGTCGCTGCCGCTGCTGCTCAGATGGATGCGGGCGAATGGATGAGGAGGGAGGGAGGCTGATGCGTTGGCGGCTGTGACCCTCTGCTAACTGAGAGTCTAACCTGTGAAGGGAGGCAGGAAAACATGACACCATGAGCCGAGGGAGGGAAGGAGGGACAGTGGGAGGGGGCAAAAAAAAAAAAAAGACAAGACAGGAGGGACAGACTAGAAAAGACAGAACAATGAAATGATTTGGCCAATAGTACATTTTACAGGACTGTATTTGAAGTGGAATTTAAGAATTTAGATTTTAATGGCTCTGATATTTTGTCCATATTAAGAAGTTATTTTATATTTTTTCATTGTTTGCACATTTTGTGGTAGTTTTTATTCCACCCTATTTACCTTCTATATATTCTATTTCATATTTTATCCCTTTATCAAGCAAATAACTATTTTTGGTTATTTCCGCACACAGTACAAGACAGTGACAGTAACAGTTACAGTGAGGATAGTGAGTCAACAACCTCAGGTCCAATGTGGTCTACAGGGTCTGTAAGGTCCACCTCTGCATCAACACTGAGTGTACCTGCTTTGCTAGGTACCATGAAGTAATGGTACTAATGTAAGGAATGATGTTCAAAGGGATCATGCGGATGTGGACAGGGGTCTGGATCAACACTTATGTTGGTCTAATGTTCTAAAATACATGTTCCTTTCACCTTACGTGTGTTTTTCTTGTATTTTTTATATATACTTCTTGGATTTTTTCTTTTGCCACTTATTAGTAAGGGACCAAATATGGTAACTTCACTGACCTTGATTTTTTGGGCATTTCAACAATCTGAAACTTTTAAAACCTCCCATTAAAAAGAATAATTTCTGATATTTTTCTGATATTTTCAGTTGTTGATGTCCAATCAACAGTTTTATCACTGTGACTTAAGGGCGAGAGGTTTTTGACATCACAGGTGATATTTTTCACTGCAGTACTGTGAGTGGCCACTAGTGGAATTAGCATCAAGTCTGAGAGCCAGTCCCATATCCAGCTCTAAATATTACATACATGCTGTCACCACCCAGTCTATACAGAAACCTGGTTTGTTCCAAATGTGTGAAAATACTATACTCAGTGCCAATGAAAACACAACACTTGAATGTGTTTTATTGTTCCTGAGCTGCATCAATATGTTTAAGTTTCACCTGTATAAGATAATCCCAGACAATTTCTTAACGACCTGAGACAGGTTGAGCTATTGTCACGCTTGAATGAATTTGTCTGCATTCATAAGACTTGGTTTTCTCATTGCTCAGCAATGAACTGCTCAACTTAAGGAATTGTGGTCAGTTAAGGAGTGGTCATGTTCTGTACATAAAGGCAAGCTGAAAAGCACCAAAATCATTTGCAATAACTCAGCGATGCCTAGACTGACACGTGACCAAAGATGCCATGCTATGGGGCTCCTGGAGGCCGGAATCTCTGCTCGGCAGGTGGCGCGCCGTTTTGGATGCAATGTGTCCACCATAGTCAGGATGCAACAGAGGCATGAAGAAACTGGCTCGACTGCAGACAGACCTCGCCCTGGACGAGCACGTGTGACCACGCCACAGCAGGATCGCTACATTGAGCTGCAGCACCTCCGGGACCGCTTTGTGACTTTTGGTTTTGGAGGTCCTTGAGTTTCTTTCTTTATCCTTATTTTTTGTCAACAAATTTGGATGTGATTTCTTATTTTTACTGTATAGAAATGGCCTATGATTAATTCCAAAGAGCTTATGGAATAAAAATCCTCATCGATTTAAAAAAATATAAGAATCTTCAAGTGTTGCGTTTTCATTGGCACTGAGTATACTTCCTGGCGCTGGTGTTGCTAAGTAACTTAAATAGATTTCTGGGATTTTAAGAAAATGAATGTGAATTTTGACATATAAAATACAATATTTAAGTTCTATCCCCACGGGTTCTAGATCCTCTGATCCAGTTCATTCCGTTACTTTCTTTACTTTCTTGGCAAATTCCACTGACATTTTCAGAAAAACCTTTCAGCTGGCATGTCTATTTCTGCAGATAAAATTTGATACTATGGCAACGTGGAGCTATTGTTTATCTGTTGCTAGGTAACCCGCTTCAGTGGTGATTCTATGATTCTGGGCATAGCAATGTGATTGGGCATTGGGAGGCCACTGTACTCCAAAATTACTAATATCTTCCAAACTGTTAGTTCTATCAACTTGTCATTTTCACTAGTCTCTTCCATGACCAAAAATACATAAGTATGCCAAACTGCAGCAGTCAGCTCTTCACAGATTTTTTGTGATGCCTGAGACACACACACACACACACAGAGTCCACTTCCCTTTTATAATATAGGATGTTGCATGGTACGATAGGATCTGTTACATTCACACACTGTACATTGAAAACCATGCATGTAAATTTCATCACAAATGTTCCATATTAAACCTTTAAAAGCCTTCAAATGGAAATAAGCCAGAGCAGCAGTAACAGTGAATCTAAAACAACTCCTTTACATTTACAACTGGTGATCAACTCAAACAGCAGACGTTGGATTAAAGCTGTTTTTCCTCCTTCCCCTTTCTCTAAAAACACCCCTTTTACCTCCCCTCTGTCTCCCTTGGTCCCATTCATTCCTTTTGCCCTTCATCGGTCACCCATCGCTTATTTAATTTTTATATTTTAATCAGAAAATCATCCCACAGGAGCAGCTACATGTGATAAATGATAGAATCCCATTTCTCATTATGGGAGCACAACATAGCTGTGGGGTGAGTACTGTAAATGGAATCCCTCTGGCTGCTCTGTTCAGGATGTGACATTTCAGGAGTTACTACTGTACATTTCATTCCACCAGTGCACACACACACACACACACACACACACACACACACTTACACACACACACACAGAAACTCTCATTCATTCAAGCCCAGATATTACATTACATGTGCTCATAAAGTGGTATCTCCCTAATATCTCATCCTATAAGTTGGAGTGTCTTCATATTAACTTTATTTCCTGCTCTTTAATCTCATATGAATCTAAAACAGCCTATTTCCACATTACAATGCTGTCCTGTTTATGAATGACAGCCTGTCCCATAATATTTGAAGGACTGGGCTGAGTTACTGTATGAGATGCTGGGAGTTGAAGTCATTGTGGCAACATTCAATCAGCCAGGGGAAACCTTTTTTTTTTTTTTTTTTTTTTTTTTTTCCTTTATGGCTGTCATTCCCTGGCTCTATGATAAGGTCATCACATCTGAATGGGACTGAATATGGGTTGAATGAAATAGTGAAACTAAACCGCAGTGCTGAGTTCCCTGCAGAGGACGTTCTGGTCGGAGCCCTTATCTGATCAAATGGTGAAGGTGGAGGTGGGGGGGGGGGACATGTGCTGAATAGAAAGTACCTTTACACCCACACCCCCTCTTTCTTTCTTGCGCCAGATCCATCCACGCGGGGCAGCTGTGGACACCTACCTCTGTACCGTGGTCCGCCTCCGGTTACTTGCGCACGGCGGAGCATCTCCAACCCGGTTTGGTGCAGAGAAAAGCGGATTGACAGTGGAGCAACAGTGCGGTTCACTTTGTCCGGTGTTCGGTGTTTTCGGACGACGACAACGACGACGCACACGGGACACCTGGACCCACGGCGCGTGACGTGACTCTGCTGATGCGCCGAGCAAATGCGAAAGAGCTGGTTCCACCGATGAGACAAAAGAAAGACAGAGGACAGAGGAGAGAAGGAGCGTGTTTAGTGGAGGGTGGGGGTGGGGGTGGGGTGGGGGGACTGCTCTGAGGAGAGACTGACCTCCACTCCACTCCACTCCACTCCACATCACCCGTGCGTGTAGTGGGGCTGAGTGGACACGGCCGTGCGTCTGGACACGGACGCGTCTCAGGCTGATCTGCTGTGCGTCCCCCTGTCGATCATCTCCCCCAATAAAAATGAAAAAGTTACACACACACACACACACACACACACACACACACACACTCCCCGTGTATGTTCCCACACACACAATCCAGAGTTCACAGCTGACTTTGGCTTTAATTCTCACAAAGGAACATGAGAGCTCACATCATTTACCCACTTTTCCCATAATGCCTTTCCTTTTCCTTGTGTGTCCTTGGCATTAATATACAGATTTCTTTTCTCTATACTTGTCCGACATCAGCAAAAAATGATCTCCATCTAACCAGAGCAGCGTCAGAAGTCACGGTCATCTTTAGAACAGCGCCCCCCATCGGTCTGCAACTCATCCATCCATTTTCAGGACCCCCTAACCCCAGGGCTGTCAAACTCATTTTAGTTCAGGGGCCACATTCAGCCTAACATGATCTAAAGTGGGCTGAACCAGTAGAATAATATAAATAATAGGATAAGAACTGATAAATAATGTCAACTCCAATGTTTTCCCTATGTTTTTGAGTGAAAAAAAGCAAAATTCGGTAACACTTTACTTGAAGGTCTAGTTCACAGGTGTCAAACATGCGGCCCGGGGGCCAAATCCAGCCCGCCAACGGGTTCAGTCTGGCCCCTGGGATGAACTGTGAAAATTACACTGAAGATATTAACAATCAAGGATGTTAAAATCATTTTAGGTCATTTCAGTCTAAAGTGGATCAGACCAGTAAAATACTATCATAATAACCTAGAAATAGTGAAAACTGTAAATTTGTCTCTTTGTTTTAGTGTAAAAAAGAAGTAAAATTACACAAAAATGTTTATATTTACAGACTATCCTTTCACAAAAATGTGAATATCTGAAATGTCTTAAGAGAAGTATGTGGAATTTTAATAATAGTCTCCCTGTTATTTAATGTTTTGTGTATTTGTAGATAAACTGTCATGTCTAAGTTGTGATTCACATGTATAAATGATAAACTGAGGTGTAATATTACTAACATTGCACTTATTTTACTGACGAATTTCCAGGTTGTTCATATTTGTTCATGTTGAAGTACAATTCATAGATTTTAACATTTTCATTACAGAATTTACTTTTTTCACTCAAAAGTTCTTATCCTTAAAAAAAAGAAAAAAAAGAAAAAGAAAAAGAAAAAAAAAAAAAGTTCTTATCCTATTATTTATATTATTTTACTGGTCCGGCCCACTTTATATCATTTTAGGCTGTATGTGACCCCTGAACTGAATTGAGTTTGACACCCCTGGTCTAGTTCATAATGCATTAAGCGCACATTCATAAGACATTATAATGCATTTATAATGCATTATAAAAGTCATTACAACAGTTTACAGGGTGGGGAAGCAAAATTTACAATATTTTGAGGCAGGGATCGAAAGACAGTGTATGACCAATTAGTTTATTGAAAGTCATGACAATTTATTTGCCACAAGAAAATGTACATAATAGAAAATGTTTTTATTCTATGTGTCCTCCTTCTTGCTCAATAACTGCCTTCACACGCTTCCTGAAACTTACGCAAGTGTTCCTCAAATATTCGGGTGACACCTTCTCCCATTCTTCTTTAATAGTACCTTCCAGACTTTCTCCTAATAGTTTGCTCATAGTCATTCTCTTCTTTCCATTATAAACAGTCGTTATGGACACTCCAACTATTTTTGAAATCTCCTTTGGTGTGACGAGTGCATTCAGCAAATCACACACTCTTTGACGTTTGCTTTCCTGATTACTCATATGGGCAAAAGTTTCTGAAAAGGTATGGATAATAGTGTTAGGTATGATTATGACATCAATATATGTTTGGTTTCAAAACAATTGACGTAGTGCCTGCTGAGAAACAACAACTAAATGTTCATTGTAAATTTTGCTTCCCCACCCTGTATGATCATGTACAACAACTTATACTAAGGTTAATAAAGTATTATAAGTGTAGGCATAATGTATTCTAAATTCAGCTTTCATTATGTTTTATACATCCATACCAAAGTGACAACAGTGTTTGAAGGAAGAATCTCCAGTCCTGGGTTACAGAACACATTCTAACCATCATAATTGTAGCCAGTCATAAAGACACAGAGAACTGCTCTGACATGTAGTTTCTGAAACTGAATAATGCCTTAGAAACATCAATAATAACTTACAGGATGACTGATGATATTATAACACAAGTATGATGACTTATGAGCAGTATCTGCTGGCTCTAAGTAAAGTGTGAATCAAAAATTATACATCAAAGTGTTCTGAATAACTCTTTATTTTCCAAAAACAAAATATTAAAAGAAGAGAGACAGTAAATAGAAGTGTTACAGGTTGCTTTATACATAAATAAAAATAATGTGGCAACTCTGAATCTTTGTTAATTCAAACACATACTTTTTTTTTCATATAAATATGAAATCCCTAAAATAGATGGGTATATGGACCAGTGACAAAACCTAACCAAAGTTCCCCACCTAAAAAAATAAATTCCTTCACACTGCTTTGGTATGGATGTGTAAAACATAATGAAGGCTGAATTTACAATACATTATGCCTACACTTATAATACTTTATTAACCTTGGTATAAGTTGTTGTACATGATCATAAACTGTTGTAATGACTTTTATAATGCATTATGAATGCATTATAATGTCTTATGAATGTGCGCTTAATGCATTATAAACTAGACCTTCAAGTAAAGTGTTACCCAAAATTCCTTAATGAAAAGGTTTGCATGTACGAACTGCATTTGAACATACCATCAACAAATATGAACAACCTGAAAATTCTTAAATCAAATCAAATCAAATTTTATTTATATAGCGTCAAATCATAACAAAAATTATCTCATGACACTTTACATATAGAGTTGGTCAGAAGCAGACTCTAAGCCAATTTACAGAAACCCAACAGAATCCTCCAGGAGCAAACACTTGTGACTGGTGACGGTGACGAGGAAAAACTTCCCTTTAACAGCAGAAACCTGGAGCAGACCTAGACTCCTGGAGGATGGACGTCTGCCTTGACCAGTTGGGGTTATAGAGAGAGTAAAGGAGGAGAAAAAAGAGAGAGCAACAGAGATAGAGGGAGACTGGGGGAGAGGGGGAGGTAGGGGGAGACACATGGATGCAGCTGATGCACAGATAACTGAACTAGAACATCTGTGGAACTGTATAATAAACACTATCATAACTATATGGATAAGTGAGTGATGACGATGAAGGTGGACCACAGCAGCAGGTCCAGAGATGATCCTGGGAAAACCTGTGATGATCCAGGGAAAACCTGGATCATCTAAGAAAAATAATTACAATTTTAACAATATTACGCCTTAGTTTATCATTTATACATGTGAATCACAACTTACAGGTCACAGTGGATCTCCAAATACACACAACATTGAGTAACAGGCAGAATATTGTTAAAATTCCACATACTTAAGACATTTTTGTTCAGGTTATTCACATTTTTTGTCAAAGGCTAGACTTTAAATATAAACATTTGTGTCATTTTGCTGTTTTTACACTAAAACGAAGGAGGAAAAAAATGGTTTTCATTATTTGCAGGTTATTATGATAGTATTTTACTGGTCTGACCCACTTTAGATTGAATGGACCCAAAATGATTTTAACATCTTTGACTGTTAATATCTTCAGAGTAATTTTTGCATTTCACAAATTCATCCCACGGGCCAGACTGGAGCCTTTTGCTGGCCGGTTTTGGCCCCTGGGCCGCATGTTTTACACCTGTGCCCTAAGCCATAAACACCCAAACAGCCGCTGGCGACTAAAATCATCTACTGATCTAAAATATTTAACACCTATTGATCCACTAACTAAATCAATTCATCTAAATAATTTGTGTAAAACACAGTTTGTTATCTTTTCATGGTCATCAGATATGACCCATTTGGACGTTCAGAGACTCCGTAGTGAACATGGAAACACTGTCATCTTCTACAACATTGATTCACCAGTAAAACCCATGGAGTTGAATCAATGACAGAGGATGGAGACATTTGTTTTTATGTTCAGTTATTAATATCTTCAGTTTTATTTGTTTCTAATGTAATAACCCTCAACTTTAATCTGAGCTTTTATGAACATCTACATGATCAGTGAATTAAATATAGGATAATACACGATTTATGCTGAAAAAATGCAAATCAAGCAGGATAAAATTACAATCAATAATGATAAATCACTTATGAAAAGTTAAATATAGAGGGAAAATTCTTTTGGGAACTGCCACAAAAGTATCACTTGGTCTTTATGGGTTAATCCAGGGGTGTCCAACTCATTTTAGCTCAGATTCCACATTCAGCTCAATGTGATCTCAAATGGGTCGAACCACAAAAACCATAGACATAATAAGTAATAACTATTTTAAAGTGAAAAACAAGTAAAATTACATCATGAAAATATGAATGACCTGATCAACCATGTACAACCTGAAATTTATTCAGAAAAAAAACAATATTATGTCTCAGCTTATTATTAACATTATAGTGGGTTTACAAATGCACAAAACATTTGGTAACAGACAGAATGTTGGTAAAATTGCACTGATTTTTCTTTAGATATTTCAGATTTCACATTTCACATTTTACTGTGGAAAAATGTAAATATTTTCATCATGTAATTTTACTTTTTTCACATTAAACCAACAAGAAAATAAGTTATTATGCTCTTATTTTAGTTGAGATCACATCGAGCCCCTGAACTAAAAACAGTTTGAAACCCATGATGTTTAATGTCGTCAGTCTTTTTTAAAATTTATTTATTTTTTGCTCAAATTCATCTTGCTTCATCTTATTTAACCCCTCTGCCTTAATCCTTGTGATGGTCATGGGGGTACTATTGCTTCCTCTGGATACTTTCAGACACAGGTAAGGTACACCCTGAATGTGTGGTCAGTTCATCACAGGGCTGACACATACAGACCAAATACCATTCACAGTCACATTCACACCTAAAGGCGCTTTAGATTGACCTGTTAACCATTTCAGTACATGTCTTTGGACGGAGGGAGGAAGTTGGAGTACCAGATAGAATATGCAGATTCCGCACAGAAAGGATACAGGTCAGGACTGGAATTGAACCCAGCACCTTCTTGCTGTAGGGTAGTAGTAACCTGCTAACCTCTGCACCACCGTGTAATTCAACTGTGTTTTCCTTCAGTGATCACACAATGGAAGCCAACATCCACTGAGACTGGACCAGCACCGGAAACTACAAGAACTCAGCTTTGATCTGAAGAACAGAAGAAAAATGGTTCACGTTCAAAAATAGATTTGCAAAAGGGAAGTCAGAGATGCTGGTGCTGAGCAGACGACGGTCGACGAAGCTGACTGAAGCAGCTGAGGGACGGGCTCTTTATAGATGATCTGAGCCCACCACATCATTACAGCCATTAAAGTTATATGGAAACCACAAGTGCACAGGGAGAATAATGGGCGCTAATGTCTCATTGGCGCTCGTTTATGAATCTGCTGACTCTTGTGCTTTATAGTAGTTGGTTTTTCAATCTGTAGTAATCTCTTTTAGTGATTATGTAAGACACAGTTATAGCATGTGAACATTTGTTTCTGAAATTAAGTACAGACACAACTTTCATCACTTACTTTGAGTCTTTTTTATCAGGATGCTGGTCAGTTAAAGGACCTCACTAAAAGTGTGAAAGTGAGCAGCAAAATCAATTTCAGAACACAAATGACCTGTTCAGGTTTATATCTCATATGCAACTATGCAAAATATTGTACAGTCCATCTTTTATAGTACACTGAATGAAAAGTGGGGTTTTCGTCAGTTAACGTCACTGTAAATTGCTTTGGAACTTTAAAGTCAGCACAGAAAACTCTCTCTAACTGCCTGGAATTGCCATGAATTCCCAACCTCTGGTTCGAGAGCCTTGGCAATAACCCCTCCCCCTAGCCCCTTGGACCATGTGAGGTTTTCAAATGTAAATGGACCTGCTGTGAGGTACACAAATGCAAACTGAGTTGTACACGACACAGTTTAAGCAGTTTACAGTGGAGGTGAGACAACAACTCATTGACTTGAATACCAGGCAGACACTGCTGGATGACCGACCAGACTGTGGCTGTGGACTAGAACCAAAAAAAGGCTTGTGCACAATCCAAAAACTGCGGAAAGTATAGGGTGGGGAAGCAAAATTTACAATATTTTGAGGCAGGGATTGAAAGACAGTGTATGACCAATTAGTTTATTGAAAGTCATGACAATTTATTTGCCACAAGAAAATTGACATAATAGAAAATGTTTTTATTCTATGTGTCCTCCTTCTTTCTCAATAACTGCCTTCACACGCTTCCTGAAACTTGCGCAAGTGTTCCTCAAATATTCGGGTGACAACTTCTCCCATTCTTCTTTAATAGTATCTTCCAGACTTTCTCCTAATAGTTTTGCTCATAGTCATTCTCTTCTTTCCATTATAAACAGTCTTTATGGACACTCCAACTATTTTTGAAATGTCCTTTGGTGTGACGAGTGCATTCAGCAAATCACACACTCTTTGACGTTTGCTTTCCTGATTACTCATATGGGCAAAAGTTTCTGAAAAGGTATGGATAATAGTGTTAGGTATGATTATGACATCAATATATGTTTGGTTTCAAAACAATTGACGTAGTGCCTGCTGAGTAACAACAACTAAATGTTCATTGTAAATTTTGCTTCCCCACCCTGTACATGTTCAATTAATTATTAGATATGTGTTATTTGGGTGGGAATTTTATCTTTGTGTGACTTTCTTAGTTAATTGCACAATGTATCAAGGTTCAAGGTGACTTTATTTATATATAGATTTGTTTTGCAGCAAGCTCTCACTCACTGTCGGTCGCTGCGTGCGCATGCGCCCAACACAAATCCTTCAAAAGAATTACAGTGAAGACAATGCAAGCACATACATAAGACATTATAAACACAGTACACATGGTCACGTGATGGAACTTTTTCAATGGATCCGGTTGTGGGAGGGGGACAGGAAGAGCGGAAGAATGTTGTGAGGCAGACAGAGATGGGGGGGGGGGGGGGGGTTAAATGCTTGTATGTGGTGAGTCCTTGAAAGTCTGTTTGTGTATGAAAAATAAGAGACACCGACTTCTGTATGCTGTATGATAGTGTGGTTTTACTTGTGGAACTGATTAAAGTAATGAATCTGTCACATTGACCTGCTTGAACCTGGAGGTATTTGTTCCCCAAAGTGACTTATTTTTTGTCTTTTTTTTTTTTTTTAGGAAGGTGTGCGCCATCTGCATAACAGTGAAGGAAACAACAGACGGTATGAACCAGAGTAAGGGTCAGATTTTATAGGGTCTGGATCCATTCTGCTCTATAGAAATAAATGTATGCTTTTTCTGAACTATTTCTATTTGGTTTTCAGACTGAGCTCACCCCACAGTGTCTTCTCATTTAATGGCAGCTCTAGCTACAAGTCCAGGCTTGAATGGAGTAGAAAGTGGAGTCCTGTTGTGTAAGTAACTTTAATAGTTTTTTGTGTTTTACTTCTTTATTGTTATAATCCTATGCATCTATTTTTTTTTTTACTCTTCCTAACTAGTATATTTTAATTCCAGTGGCCTGTAAGACATAATGAAACAGTCCGATGGAACTACACATACAGCCAACCAGATCTAACAGTCCAGGCAGAAGCCATGAACATTTCAGCCCACAGCAGAGAATAAAGACGGTTAGATTTGTAAGAATCTGTCTTTAATCGTAATCTATCACAAACACCACATTCTACTATTCTCACTCTCACAGTGCAGCACTGATGGTACTTCTGTCTGTACAGCAGCTGGAAGCAAAGGAAGGGTGAACTGGCCAACAAGGAGGAGACTGATTTTTGGCGGGTTGTCACAAGTGATATGACGTCTGATGAAGAAGATGGTACTGCTGATGGGACATCTGGGCTGACTGTAAGGCCTCCATCCTTCCAGAGTCTGGAGCTCTCTAACCTCTGTGCTGCACTCCAACAGACACTACAGCAGAACCAACATATGTTCTACCCACCACAGACACTACAGCAGAACCAACATATGTTCTACCCACCACACACACTACAGCAGAACCAACATATGTTCTACCCACCACACACACTACAGCAGAACCAGTGGCGGCTGCTCATCTTTCAGAGAGGGGAAGCTCATGTTGGCATACAGCAAAAAAATTGTCAAGTTATTTAAACATAAATTTGGCCCTCCATTCCTTTTTAAGAAAATGGTCAGTGACCTTATCGTACTAAGTAGGCGTCTTTTCCCGGGAATTGATAGTTAGTTCACTCTGACCTAGCCGACAGTATGATTGATTTAACAATCTACAAAACTAAACTCGAACAAGAAATGATTAAATTATGTAACTGAAACAAGAAAACCCTGAAATTATGTTAAATTGAAACAAGGAAGTACAATGAGTGTGTTTTATTTACAGTGCAAGAAATGAACAAGTAATTTCGTAGTGGTTTCTCTCTTGATTTCAGAGGCAGAATGCGCGACAGTATTAAACTGAACTCTGTCAAGTGAAGGAGTAAATCTCAAAATAGCTGTCAGTCAAATGGGGTTCAGCCTATCGACTGATCCTCCAATCAGCATGTGGAAGCCTGGCGTCCAGCTCGGCTGAGCTCCGCCCACATGCAGCTCCATTCACCCCCTGAGACACCAAGTGTCCGGGGGCGGGACAACATAGTGGCATTTATCCAATTATCGTCCAGTTTTGAGGCAGTGAAAAAAACTGTTCCACTCAGTCCCATAGAAGTGCATGGACGCTGAGCGTCTACGGGCAAATGCACTGAGCAGAGATCGTATGAGAAAACAGCGCAACGGGAATGTATGAGAAGTGAACAACATCGGTCTGTTGATTTGTGATAAAGCTGATTCTGAACGAACTCGTCTGTGAGATGAACGTGTTCTAACACATTTGAAGTCAATGAAATGTCAACACAACCGTACATATTCGAACATTTAATTTTCGTAATTTTAGGGGAAGCCGGGCTTCCCTTGCAGTCTATGAGAAATCGCCTCTGAACAGAACCCAACAAATGTTCCTACCCACCACAGAAGACTGGACTGGACCACCTCAGAGAAGCTGGCACCAACACTTATCTTACTCTGTCTTTTTTAAAAATTCTAAGTTAGTTTTAATTTGAAAATGTTGTCATTTTTATTTATTCTTAAAGCTTGTTTAAATTTGAAAGTGTTGGCACTGTTTTCTTAAATAGGTAAGTGTGCTTTTTGCATTCTGCATTTAATTAAAGCTTGTCTTTATTTTTTAACATAATCTTGGCAGTTGTGTTCTTTCTCATTTGATATTGGTGGTAATGTTTCAGTAGATAAATTATTAGCCTGCAACAATAAATAAATAAATAAATAAAAACCTGAATAATAAAAATATTAATAATATATATATATTTTTTTAATGGGTGGGGCATATCATAATGCCACACAGATGACCAATACTGTCCAGTCACATGTTTGGAATGTCTGTGGTAACATCCAATGGGTTGATATAAAAAAAAAAAAACATCCAATGGGTGTTTCTGAGGCCAGACATGGCGTCTGCCAGAAACATTTAAATGTAAATTAGAACCATTCACACCTCTGCTGTGAGGTGTTAACACCCCACCCAACCCCTCCATATCCCCCACCTCTGACGATCCGGCATAGCCAAACTTCTCTGTAAACTCATGAAAATTACCGGGAATCATTGAAGTTAGCGGGTGTTTATGGGGCCGATGATCTGTTTTTTTAAGCAGTGGTATTTTGTATAGTGGTCAAGAAGCAGTCGAAAGAAGCCATTTGCTCCAAAATATGTTTATTGTTGACAGTCAGTTAAACCAATCCATCTCCTACTGATGGCTTTCTTATCTATGGCCAAAAGCAGTTTGTAAAGATATTTTTCAAGGATTTTATTGATGTATAATCTAACAAAAGGGAAAACAACCTCTTTTCAGTGCATGCTATTGAGCTACATTATATGGACAAAAATGTTATTTAAAAAATCATGTTGTTCAATAAAGATAATTATCATGATAAAAGTTAAATCTTTCTTTTTTTTAGTTTAATGAATGATTTTTGGTCAAGATTGAATTTTTAATCCATAAAGACCCAAACATCCACCATCGACCCAAATCATCTATTGATCTAAACTGTTTAATACCTGGTGATCCACTAATTCTATCAATGCATAGATACATCTATAATCACCGTAATTTCATGATTTAATTCTCACATTGTTTTATTTTTTGAAAATGAGTGCAAGCTGAGTCCATATTCAAAAAGACGAAATGACTTCTGCTGCTTCACAGTTTGAAGAATCCATATTCATGTCACGGTTGGACCAGGTTCTTTCTGTGTGGAATGTGGAGCATGTTCTCTCCATGCTCTGTTACCTTCAGGTCCCATCGGTTCCCCCTGTCACAAAAAAAAAAAAAAAAAAAAAAGACACATGTATGTACGGTTAATTCTCCTGTCAGTGTCCTTGAACTGCTGGTTTAGACCTGGAGTTGGTCTCTGTACGTCTGCACCAGGATGGGACATAAACAGAGGCTGTATTCACCACAATGACAATAATAGTGAACTCTATAGTACTATTTATGCTCAGATTATTATGATATGAAATTTACTACATAATGTGATCATCATAGATGCCGAGCTCTGAGGCAAATTTTTGCAATATAGAAATGTCTTGATATGACTGTATGATGTCTTATATTTGTGCTTTGCATTATCCTCTGTTCTTCACTGCAAACTTCAAACAGAAGGGTTAAGTGGCAGCGCACCAGTTGTGGCGGCCCTAATCATCGATCGCAATCTCGTTTGATGTACTCTGTGCTGTATGTGGTCTGTGCTGTCAAATGACAATAAATAACAATGCATTCATTCATTCATTCATATGATACAAAATTATATCACAATAATCATGTTAATTTTTTTTGCTCTGCCCTATTGGGAATATACTGTATTCTGTCCACATTTCTTTTAACCCATTAACCTCCAAGACATTATTTCAATGAAACAGGTTGTTTGTTTGGAAGTTGCGTCTCTTTTAATGTCATAAAAGCTGCTGTGAGTATGTGCTTGTGTTCCTTTTCTTCAGTGGTTTTGTTTGATTGTGTGTTTTAGGGTCAAAACAGAGAGGAATTGAAGTTTTACAGGTTTTTACTAAATAAGGCACTCAGAATGTATACGTTACATGCCTTGTAACTTACCGGCCAAATTAGAAGCTTTGGGAAACGTATCCAGATGTCATTTATTAATCACCCAGTTATGTGTATTTATGATATTAGAAAAATAGCCCACATTTTGGTCATATTCCAATCAGATCTGTAAAAAATTCAAATTTGATATAATTGATACTTACTGATTTATTGTATCAATCCACTTCCTATTTCTTATAATGGGAAAATTTTTCAAAGTCTTACCAAATCCAGAATCAGATCCAGATCGAAATAATTTCAATACCTTGCATTGACATCATCATAAAGAAGCTGTATACCAAGTTTGAAGTCAATCAGAACTGGAGTTCTGGAGAAAAAGACGATTGAAAATTTTTCCCCATAAGAGCCCATGTTAAATTTTCTCGTAATTTCCCAGGTCCAGAAGAAGATCCTGATCAGCATGTGGACATTAGGTTTTGGTCATCTCCCCATCAGGGCTGGACTGTAGCAATTTCAACTTGATATCATTTATATTTACTGAGTTATTGCATCGATCCACTTCCTATCTCTTATAATGGGGAAATTTTTCAAAGTGGCACCAAATCTAGAATCAGATCCGGATCCAAATAATTTCACTAACTTTTGTTGACATCATCATAAAGAAGCTGTATACCAAGTTTGAAGTCAATCGGAACTGTACTGTAGTTTCAGAGAAGAAGACGATGGAAGTTTTTGTAACGGACAACAGATGACGACGACACCAGATTGTAATGGGACTAGTACAAAGGCTGAACCCAAATGCAAGACCAGAACACAGATGACCAATTGAGAGTGTTTATTAAACACAATCACAGTAGTAAAAACACAGCACAAAAAAGTTAACACGTCTGTGAAGGCGTGTGATACAGGACTCTTCGTCCGGGCTGTGAGCGGGGAATATGGATGGTCAGCACGGCCGAGCCGGAGGATTCCTGTCAACACCCTGACAAGGGCAAAACAGAGGATGGTCAAAAAACAAGCCAGGTCATACACAGGAGGGCAATTCAGGAGGCAACGGGACATGAGGGATAGGCTACTCACGGTCAAAGTTCAGGCGAGGGTCGAAACACAAGGTAACACGTTTGGAGGCTGAGGTAATCAGGGAATAGGCAGAATCAGAAGTCGATGTACGAACCAGGTCAGAACCTGAGGAACAGGCAGAATCGGTGGTCAGAAAGCAAAACGGGCAGACAGACTGACAGGTATCCAAAAACGCTGGTAAGTGAGCACACAAAGGTAGAACACAAACTGGCAAAGAAACAGGGGAAGACACAGGGTTTAAATACACAAGAGGGCGGGAAGACAATTGGACACAGGTGGAGATAATCAGGGAGGAGTCAGGTAATCAGGAGCAGGTGAAACAATCAAGGAGGGGAAGTAAAAACACCAGACATGACACATGAGGGAAACTTAACAAAATAAAACAGGAAATGACAGACAAAACAGAAAAGACAGGCACAGTCTGGGAGCAGACATGACACAGATTCCACATGATGACAACAGCTTATGGCCTCTCAGCCGGTAAGCTAAAAACGACAAAAAAAACTGTGTTAAAAAAAAAAAAAAAAAGAAAAAGCCCAAACCGTCCATTTTCATAGTGAGTTGGTCTCCCTCACTGCTCTGTGTTTTGCCTACCATTACACATGCAGTGGGGGTACACTGAGCATGCTCAGACGTCTATGGAAAGCACAAGGTCTATCTATCCGCATGTTTTGAAATTTTTCCTACTGAGCAAACAGTTGAATTTTTAGGAATATTTCAAATAAATCATAGATTAGGAACGCTCACCACAGATACGTTAGGGGTTAAAGGGTGAACTTCGACGAACTCTAAGACCCATCGGTCCAGCTGGAGCTGCATGGTCACTGGTGTTCCTTGTTAACAGAATAAGCCAAGGTCAAAAGGAGAGGCTGAGCAGTGTTGTGTGGGATGAAAGATGTGCTTACAGTGCACACACACATTTTCTTCCCCGTCATGGCTCCATCGTGCCAAGAACACACTCTGCGTGTGGGCCATTTATCTTGATACAGAGGGAGGGGACAGAACCCCACGACTCCACACACACTCTGAGAGGAGACGGCCATCGCTCAGGTTCCAGACCGCCTCCCTATTGGCTCTTGGCAGTTTTAAGAAGTGTGCTGTTGTTGTAGATGAAGTGAGTGATGACAGTGTCAAATCACAGCTGGACGCAGACAGATTTCCATGCAGGTGGTACCGGCTGGGGTCAGCGCTGTCCCACTTTCTGAGTGTCAACGTCTCCACCGGCTTCTCCTCGTCTCCTGCCTCCATCATTATTACTCATTTATCCATATTGTTGTGATGGTGTTTATCATATAGTTACATGGAGGGTAGAGCTTTCTATTGCTGTTCACAGCTACAGTTGAAGTATATCCACTGTTGGTATTTGGAGTCGTTGTATTTGCAGTTATAGGTAGTTGTACTAGTTATTGGTGGTTATACCAGTAACAGCAGTTCTAGTTTATATCAGTTACAGTTCAGTTTGCTGTGCATCCATGTGTCTCCCTGTCTTTCCTTCCTTACCCCTCCTCTCTCTCTTTTGTTATTATGTGGTGCAATATAAATACAATTTGATTGATTAATTGATTGATTCTAAAATAATCAGTGTTTTAGGTTCTGATTTTTTATTAGGTTAAAGTTCCAAATTATGGAAGGGAACTTTTTTTTACTGATGCTGGATATTCAGGGTGTTCAGGGGAGTTAAGAGTAGAGATCTGTGAAAAAGCCCCATCTAGTGGATCAGAAAAGAGCTAATCTCCAATGGACATCTGCCAAACTAGTGTTTGTAGAGTCCAATTTAAGGTTTGTATCCGTTTACACCAGCAAAAATTTCTCTGTTGTGACTCTAGTGAAGCTCTCTGTTTGCAGTGCACACATTCATGTAGATGCTTTATGCTTTCAGACTGTTAAAATGCCTGGTTATTTGTTATAGTGTCTTCTGAAATACTGCTGCATTTACTCATACAAAACTTGTTTTATCACTACTTATATATGTTTGTTTATAAATTCTAAACTTGCCTGCAATCAAGCACCACATGAACTTTGCTAGATGATGCGCTGAAGGTCATTATTTTTCTTCCCTTTCCAATTTCAGTTCTTTTATCTCGTAATCAAAACTGTTTGCCACAGTGTCAGCTCTCATTACCAGATAACGATAGAAAGTGATAACAATCGACAACAACAGCACTTCAGCGCTAGTACAGGACAAAAAAAAAAAAAAAAGCCCGGATATCCTCTATTTTCAGGTCAAATAATAATTATTTGGCCCTGTTTTTAAAAGAAGAGGTTTTAGTTGGACTTTTTATTTGGGTCACCAAGTATAGAACTGGATTCCAAAGTAACTGGAAGCATGGTTTTGATAGTAGGGTACTGGATTATTATTGCAAGTAAGTATAGTTATCATATTGGGTTTAGAAAGAAAAGCAAGAAATTGTTCATTCTGTTTGTTTTATTGTTAAGAGCAAAAAACAAACAAACAAACAAACAAAAAAAAACTGAGACGGTTATGAAAAGTGTTAAACTTGTTCTCAAGAACATGGACAAAACTAAGATAATCCAGTTTTATGCTAATTTAACATTGGTCTTAATGTCCTGTAACTTCTGTCCTGTAATTTCATATGAAATAAATATTGCACTTCAGTTTTTTCATTTATTGTCTCCTGTCAATAATGTCTTACTTGTTTTAATGTGAACTACAGGAAGAATAGGTGTTACTGTCATAACTAATTCTGATCTAAAGTAAATAAATAATATGATGCATGTAACAGATTAAAAAATATATCTTTTATCAAATGTGTCTCTCAGTGAAATGACTGTTTATTAGGTGATGCAGAAATTACATTATAAATGGTCAGAAATGCTCCTTTATGTTAATATTTTTCTTTTTTAAAAAAGAGACAAATGATAACAACCCTTTACACAATATTACTATAAATTCTAAGAAGTGAATTATGAAAAAATAAATGTCCAGGGCCATTATTTTCTTCATCTATAATAGATTAAATGTGTGAACTAGCCATTTTGATAAATCACAATTTCATTTTATGCATACATATGTAAATATGATGGGTACACTACCAGTCAAAAGGTTGGACTCTCCTTCTCATTTAAATGACATGAGATGGACCACAGATGACCAACTAGTGCTCAGCATCACTGGGAACTGATTCAAGACTGTTGGAAAACATTTCAGGTGACTACCTCATGAAGCTCATCAACAGAATGACAAGAATGTGTAAAACAGTAATAAAAGCAAAATGTGGCTATTCTGAAGAATCTAAAATATACAACATGCTTCGAGTTATGTCACACTTTCCTTATCTATATAATTCCATATGTGTTCATTCATAGTTTTGATCCCTTCAGTGACAATCTACAATCTAAACCACAGGTGCTAAACATGCGGCCTGGGGGCCAAATCTGGCCCACCAAAGGGTCCAGTTTGGCCCCTGGGATGTTTTTGCTAAGTGCAAAACTTCCACAGTCTTGAATTGAATTAAGCAAAAAAAAAAAAAAAAAGCTTTAATTAAGGAAAAAATCTTGAATTAAGCCGAAATAAAAATCTTCAATTAAGTAAAAAAAAAAATTCAATAATTCAATTAAGTTATATATATATATATATATATATGTATATATATATATATATATATATATATATATATATATATATATATATATATATATGTGTGTGTGTGTGTGTGTGTGTGTGTGTGTGTGTGTGTGTATATATATATATATATATATATATATATTTATATATATGTATATATGTATGTATGTATCTTCAATTAAGCCAAAAAATCTTCAATTAAGTAAAAAAATCTTCAATTAAGCCAAAAAAAATCTCAAATTTTGCAAAAAATCTTCAATTAAGCCAAAAAATCTTCAATTAAGTAAAAAAAAATCTTCAATTAAGCCAAAAAAAAAATAAAAAAAATCTTCAATTAAATAAAAAAAAAACAAAAATCTTCAATTAAGCCAAAAAAATCTCAAATTTAGCAAAAAATCTTAAATTAAGCCAAAAAATCTATCTACAATTGAGTAAAAAAAATCTTGAAATACGCAAAAAAAAAAAAAATTCAATTAAGCAAAAAAAATCTTCAGCTGAGTAAAAAAAAATCTTGAAATAAGCCAAAAAAAAAAAAAAAAATCTTCAATAAGTAAAAATGTCTTGAATTAAGCCAAAAAAATCTAGAATTAACAACTAAATTTTCTGTTTCTTTGTTATATTGCAAAAAATACCATTAAATTATGAAAATATTTACATTTACAAACTATCCTGAAACAGTGAAATGCGAATAACCTAAACAAATATGAACAACGTGAAATGTCTAAAGAAAATTAAGCACAATTTTAATGATTTTTCTGCCTGTTGCTGAGTGTTCAGTGTCTTTGTAGATCTGATCCATAATGCACATGCAGAAATGATAAGCTGAAGAATAATATTGTTAAAATTGCACTAAATTTTCTTATGTTTTTTAATTTAAATTTCAGTTTTTTTTTTTTTTTTTTTTTTTTTTTTGATAGTTTATAAAAGTAAGTATTTTTATAATTTAATGGGGGGGGGGAGGTGGTTTACACTAAAACAAAGACAAAAATTTGGAGTTATCATTATTTATAGGTTATTATGTTATTATTTTACTGGTCTGGCCCACTTCAGATCAAATTTAGCTGAATATGACCCCTGAACTAAAATGAGTTTGACACCCCTGATCTAAACAGTCATGAAAACAAAGAAGAAAAAACAACAAAACAGGTGTGGCCAAACTTTTGACTGGTAGTGTATATTATATTATTTATTATATAATATATACATGATGCATGTATTATTTATGTATATATGTTTAAAACAAGTTCAATAGTCATTTAAAGTCATTTATTCCAAGTTAATAGGCTGTGGTTTTGTCCAGTCTTCACTGAACCAAACAGACTTTAATACTAGAAGAAAAGCTTAAAAATATAACTATCAGAACATTTATCAAATCATCATTCCTCCTAACAAAAGGCTTTTAAATTGCAAAAATTTGTCATCACTAATCAAAGTCATTGTGTCTGGAGTCTCCACATACATCTGTCATCTGTTATTCTTTGAGCGGTTGTATGATAATTACGTTGGAAAACAAAGACGCTGTGTTCAGATCTGTCTGCATACGTGGCTGCAGCGGCCACACAAACAAACAGAGCTGAGTCAGTGCAGTAGTAGGTGTCACTGAGTCATGGCTTCATTTTACCACCTGTTGCTTGTTACGTCTCTGCTGCCGCTGGTGCTGAGTTACCCGTTCATCCCACAAACATGCTACACCAAGGTCCTGAACATGGCACGGGAGCTCACCCAGTGGGCGTCATACCTAAAGAGGGACCCTGAAACTGTAAGTCTGTACCTGCATTCACATCCACAGGCTGTTTTGTTATGAAAAGGCTAGATTTGACATTTATGTCTGTGTTTTGTGTTCATTCTTATACAGTTGATTGGCCTTATTTTATTTACAGCATTGTTTTGTGATATTCATACTCATTTTGTTTAACCCATAGAGACCCAAACATCCACTGGTAACCAGAAGTATCTACTGATCTAAACTCAATAATACCTATTGATCCAGTTTGTAAAGATTTTTTTCAAGGATTTTATTGATGAATAATGTAACAAAAGAGAAAACAATCTCCTTTCAATGCATGGTCTTTGAGCTACATGATATGGACAAAAACATTATATACATACAGGGTGGGAAGCAAAATTTACAATGAACATTTAGTTGTTTTTTCTCAGCAGGCACTACGTCAATTGTTTTGAAACCAAACATATATTGATGTCATAATCATACCTAACACTATTATCCATACCTTTTCAGAAACTTTTGCCCATATGAGTAATCAGGAAAGCAAACGTTAAAGAGTGTGTGATTTGCTGAATGCACTCGTCACACCAAAGGAGATTTCAAAAATAGTTGGAGTGTCCATAAAGACTGTTTATAATGTAAAGAAGAGAATGACTATGAGCAAAACTATTAGGAGAAAGTCTGGAAGATACTATTAAAGAAGAATGGGAGAAGTTGTCACCCGAATATTTGAGGAACACTTGCGCAAGTTTCAGGAAGCGTGTGAAGGCAGTTATTGAGAAAGAAGGAGGACACATAGAATAAAAACATTTTCTATTATGTACATTTTCTTGTGGCAAATAAATTCTCATGACTTTCAATAAACTAATTGGTCATACACTGTCTTTCAATCCCTGCCTCAAAATATTGTAAATTTTGCTTCCCCACCCTGTATATATATATATATATATATATATATATATATATATATATATATATATATATATATTTTTTTTTTTTTTTTTAAATCATTCAATATAAATAATTATTATGATAGAAGTAAAATCATTATTTTTTTGAGTTTAATGGATGATTTTTGGTCAAGATTGAATTTCTAACCCATAAAGACTCAAACATCTACCATCGACCCAAATCATCTACTTATCTAAACTGTTTAAATACCTGTTGATCCACTAATCCTATCAATCCATGTAAATAATTGGTGTAAAATGCAGTTGTTAATTATTTCATCTTCTACAATATTGATTCACCAAAACCCATGGAATTTGGTCAGTGACAGTGGATGGAGACACTTGACTTATGTTCACTTAATGATATATTTTCCTGAAAAAGTCCCTCTTTTCTTCACTTTCCTCTGTTTTTGATATAATAACCCTCAACTCTAATCTGAGCTTCTACGAACATCTACATGATCAGTGAATTGAATAGAGAAAAATACCAGATTTTTACTGAAACAATGAAAAACACAGAGGTTAATATTAGAATAAATGGTGATAAATCACTTCACAAAGGTTAAATTTAGAAGGAAAAATCATGTGGGAACTTCCACAAAAGTAGCTCTGGGTCTTTGTGGGTCAATTACAACAAATGTTGATTATCAAACCAATTTTTAATATCAGAAATATTAAAAGAAATTTGGTAATTTCCCCTGAGATTAATAAAGCATTCTAATTTTGAGTATATTCTCTTTTTCATACAGAGTTACTGCATGGCCCACATGCCTGAGCTCTATCTTGATGTCCATGTAAGTATGATTAAAAACTACTACACAAATTCCAATTATATTACCAAGAATAGGGATCGACCTTCATTAGGGAGATCATTATAATATTTATTACCAAGGAGTATTGGTTTTGTTTTGGTTTGTTTCTTTGTTTGTTAACAATTTAGCCGCAAAACTAGTGGTTGAATTCATACCAAACTGGGTTTATAGACTACCCATGACTCAGAATAGATCTGATTACATTTTGGGAAAAGTATGTCAAAGTTCAAATTTTTTTATGAATTTTTTTTTAACATTTTTCAAATTTTCCAATCTTGTGCCAGTACCTTTTATTGTAAATTCACAATCTGATGATGATATATCCTGAAGTGGTTAAATTCACTGATACATATGAACATCAAGCCTAATGCAGAATAAACATATGTCATTTCCCACTACAGAACCAACAGCACTGGATGAAATCACTGTCCATGCTCAAAAAATCCAGGTGTGGAGGAAAACAACTTTAAGTGACATTCTACTTAAATCCATTCATATGCATTAAAGTAGTCGGTCAGAATCTCAGGCTTGATGTTTATCCATTTAGTTTGCACTGTTTGCAAAAATGAATCCCAGTCTTTTAATTGTAGAGAGAAAAAAAATCTGGATCTACTAATCTGCTCTTCTGCTTATTAAATATTGGTCTTAATGTCCTGTAACACATATTTTTGTGATACTAACCAGCATATGAACTAAATATGCGCTTACGTTTTTTTCATTTATTGTCTTTTCTCAATAATGTCTTGCTTGTTTTAGTGTGGAAGAATAGGTGTTACTGCGGTAATAATTAATGGGGTTCCAAAGTAAATAAGTTAATAAACATGATGCATGCAACGGTTTAAAAAAGTTCTTATTTATCAAATGTGTCTCTCATTGAAATTTCTGGTCTATTTATCAGGTCAGGGGTGTCAAACTCATATTAGTTCAGGGGCTACATACAGCCCAAAATGACCTGAAGTGGGCCGGAGCAGTAAAATAATAACAGAAGAATATATAAATAATATCAATTCCAAAATTTGTATGTCTAACTTCTATGTTTTAGAGTGGAAAAAAAGTAAAATTATATGATCAAAATGTTTTACATCTACAAACTGTTCTTTAAAGAAATGTGGAAAATATGAACAACCATGAACAAAATGAAATTAAGAAAAAAAAAGTGGAATTTTAACAATTCATGTCATTATTTTGCCTCAGCTTCTCATTTTCACATGTTCATTACAACGTACAGATCCCAGTGGATCTACAAATACACAAAACATATAATAACAGACAGAATATTCACTGAATATACACTGAATTCTCGTAAGACATTGTTCTTATTTGTTCTGGTTATTCACATTTTTTGTAAAAGGCTAGTCTGTAAATGTAAAAGTTTTTGTGTAATTTTACTTTTGTTGATTTATTTTTGTACAATAAAAAAAGGAGAAAATTTTGTTTTTTTCATTATTTATAGTTTATTATACTTGTATTTTACTGGTCTGACCCATTTTAGATCAAATTGACCTAAAATTATTTAAACATCCTTGATTGTTAATATCTTCAGTGTAATTGTTGCATTTCACTAATTCATTCCAGGGGCCAGATTGGACCCTTTGGTGGGCCGGATTTGGTCATGTTTGACACTTGTGTATTAGGTGATGCAGAAATTACAGTATAAATGGTCAGAAATGCTCATTTATGTAAATATTTGTCTTTTTATAAATAACAAAAACCATAAAAACCTTTTACACAATATTTCTGTAATTCTAAAAAGTGAACTTGTGCAAAAGCAAATGTTCAGGGCTATTATTTTCCTCATTTATAACAGATTAAATGTGTGAACTAGCTTTAAGTGGCATTCTGCTTAAATTCATTCATATGCTTTTATCATGTTCACACCTAGTTGGTCATAATTTCAGGGTCGATGTTTGCCCGCACATTTTTGCACCATTTGCAGAATGAATCCCAGGCTGTTAATTGTAGAGAGCTGAGTTTTGAGGGAACACATGATCACTGGTGATGTTCTCCAATCTGGTGAAAATTCCAGTTTTCATCTTTGCATCACTTTGGACTGGACCAAATTGTTTTTCCAGGTGTTGAAACCATCTGAATTTTGATTACCTCTTATTATAGAACTCAAAGGCTGGTATGATAGGCTGCTAAAGGCTGTATGTTGACTTAGCTCGAAATCAGATTTAGAATTAATGTCCCTCATTTCAGTAAAATCAGGTCTTTTTTTTTTCCAATTAGCAAAATCATTGTTAACAAGTGACACAGTAAAAATGTGAAGAACAGATCTTATGGTCACTTTATCCCTATTTTTTGAATGTGTCACTGCATTCAATTTTCATGTAACTCCTTTAATATGATGTGTGTCAGCTCGTGGGATGTATTTGTGAAATACAAAAATGACACAGAAGATATTAACAATTAATGATGTCATAATCATTTTACTTCAGGTTCCACATACAGACCAATATGATCTCAAGTAAAATACTGTCATAATAACCTATAAATAATGACAACTCCAAATTCTTCTCTTTGTATTACTGTAAAAAGGTAAAATTATATGAAAATATTTACATTTCCAAACTATCCTTCCACAAAAAATATAAATAACCTGAAAAAATATGAACAACCTGAAATGTTTTAAGAGAAGTGTAATTTTATAAATATTCTGCCTGTTATTAAATGTTATGTATTTGTAGATCCACTGTGATCTGTAAGTTGTAATGCACATGTGTAAATGATAAACTGATGTATAAAATTGTTAAAATTGCACTTATTTTTTCTAAGGAGTTTGTGGTTCATGTTTTTCACATCCTTTTTTAAAGGGTAGTTTGTAGATGTAAACATTTTCATGATGTAAATTTACTGTTTTCACTGTTATTTTTAATGGTCCGGTCCATTTGAGATCATATTGGTCTGAATGTGGACCCCGATGTACCTTGAAGGTGATCAAACTAACATTTCAGTGCTTCAGACTCACTGTAGAATGTGAACTTTTAACTGTTGTTTATCGTTCACATTTTGTTTTGGAAGCTCCTGCCCAACATTTTTGTACTGTGACTGAAAACCTCAGCGGCTGTAAATCACGTATACGCCGACACTAATTGCTGCTCATGCTGTCAGAACGCGTGTGTGATGTACAAGATGAGGACCTACATCTCCCTGGTGGAAGGCATGCGACAACGCCGCTGCTCTTACACCCGAGACGTGAGGAAGATGGGCGTCACTCTGAGACAGCTCTTCATCATCATGTCAGAGAAATGCCATGGGGTAAGACAAGACAAATGGGCCAAATACACCTAATAGAATAAACCTCCCATTGGAGTGTTAAGATGTATCTTTTGTGCTGTAAAGCAGTTAAAAAGAATTAAATCTGGGACTCAAAGTGGGTTCAGTATTAAACACAATAGAGATCTGTCTTTTATCACAGGAGCTGAACTGCACCACAGTAACTTCTGTTACAGATCTATGGATATGCAAATGAATATGGTCAAACTAAACTGATGAGTTCGAATGGATATTAACATTTTTAACTTAGACTTCAAGCAATAAATGTGTTTTTACTCACCATACTGACTATGTATTTCCAATAGTGGGTCTGTTTTGACATCCCCATGGAAAAACAGACCCATTATTCTGCAACACTGGAACCTTTAGTAGAGGGAACCATGAAAAAGAGAATAAAACACGTATCTGTTCAAGTTAAATTCACATCATACTGTGTTCTCGTTAAACAAACTATGTTGTGAGTTGAATACACTAATCCCACAACCTACACTACTAGACGGATGGACGGATGGATGGAATGAGATAGATAGATAGATAGATAGATAGATAGATAGATAGATAGATAGATAGATAGATAGATAGATAGATAGATAGATAGATAGATAGATAGATAGATAGATAGATAGATAGATAGATAGATCATTTATTAGTAATAGTAGTATTTAGTAGTAGTAGTAGTAGTAGTAGTGATGATAGTAGTTGTGGTAGTAGTAATAGTCATAGTAGTCATTGTAGTAGTAGTAGTAGTAGTAGTAGTAGCAGTAATGGCAGTAGTAGTAGCAGAAGTAGTAATAGTAATAGTAGTAGTTGTGGTAGTAGTTGTAATTGTAGTAGTAGTAGTAGTAGTAGTAGTAGTAGTAGTAGTAGTAGTAGTAGTAGTAGTTGTGGTGTTAGTAGTAGTAGTGATAGAAATAGTAGTAGTTGTGGTAGTAGTTGTAATTGTAGTAGTAGTAGTAGTAGTAGTAGTAGTAGTAATAGTAGTAGTAGTAATAGCAGTAGTAGTAGCAGAAGTGGTAATAATAATAGTAGTAGTTTTGGTAGTAGTAGTAGTAGAAGTAGTAATAGTAATAGTAGTAGTTGTGGTAGTAGTAGTAGTGATAGAAATAGTAGTAGTTGTGGTAGTAGTTGTAATTGTAGTAGTAGTAGTAGTAGTAGTAGTAGTAGTAGTAGTAGTAGTAGTAGTAGTAGTAGTAGTAGTAGTAGTAGTAGTAGTAGTCATAGTAGTCATACTAGCAGAAGTAGTTGTGGTAATAGTAGCAGTAGTGATAGAAATAGTAGTAGTTGTTGTAGTAGTTGTAATTGTAGTAATAGTAGTAGTAGTAGTAGTAGTCATAGTAGCGGTTGTAGTTGTGGTAGTATTAGTAATAGTAGAAGTAGTAATTGTAACAGTAGTAGTAATAGTAGTAGTAGTAGTAGTATAGTTATATAGTATTAGCCATGCATGGTACTTCTTGATATCTGACAGAAATTGGAGCGTTGTATTTATCTGAGACACTGTGTATGTTCCAGTGAAAAGTATGACTTCCACAGGGGACACAGGTCCTCTGCTGTCCAATGTCCTTTTCCTTTGAGTCATACTGACACGTCTACAGACATCTACATCATACAGATGGAAATGAGCTTTTCTGCTAACTCTGGTGCATACATCTTGTTCGTTGCAACTAATGCCAATACACACTGTCCTGTAACTAAATAAATAAATACAAGTAAATACAAAGGTTGATTATAAAATAAACACTGTCAGGGACTGATCAGGTTTGTTTTCCATTTTTTACGTACTTTTACATGTTTGCACAAAATACAGATACCTGACAAATCTACTTAACAGTAGTATTAGCACAAGAGTAATGAAGTATTAGTACTTGAAAAGGTATACTGTTGAACTTTACATCACAGTTAACATTTATTCAGATTTTTTCAGTGTTGCAAATGCCCGAACTCTGAGTTGTTGTTTTTTTTTTAAATTAAACTGTTGTAGTTTGGTCTGTCTGTGTTATCAGATTGAACATTACTATAAAAAATAAATGGTATGGTTCCATATGTGTCAACAGAAGCAGGTTCAGGTCTGATCCACATTTGTTTGGGCTCTCCTGTAATAAACCCTGATGAGATGAGTTGCTGTTTAGTGGGTCAGTCAGGGGGTCGTTTTACAGGATAATCCAGAGTTTATGATGCAGATTATGAAACACACTTTGTACATATTTGTCTCTGTTCACCTGGACTGTGGAGTCTAGTCTGGGTCTGTGGGGGGTTTCCTATAACACACTGTCATGACCTGACTGTACAGACCAGGCCACAGTGTCTGAACCACTGCAGTTAATTCACTCATTATGCTCACTTTATTAATTGCTTCGGCGATAAACAACAGTCTCTACTCAGCAGTTATTAAGGTTAATATTAGACTGGAAAGACAATAAATGGAGGTAAGTGTGTCATGAGGGAACGTGGTTGTTTTCATGTATTTATTTGTGAAAGAGGAAACTGAAGCTGAACTTGAAACACAAATCCTCTATTGTTGATTTTGTTTGACTTTTTTTTGCAGGACTTGGTGTTCACAATTTATGACTGTGAAGCCCTGGAGAGACCCTAATCTGGATCAGAAAAGAACAACATTACTGACAGAGAGAAAGAAAGAGAGGAGACGGCGGAAGAATCTAGATCATTCTATTAAACTAAATTTTCATCATGTGGTCTTGGCTGTGACATGTTTTGCTACCACTTTATCTGTACCCTGGACTCTGATTTTCTATATGAAACTATATTAAAATGCTTTATTTCTGGTGTTGGTTGTTTGAAATGGGGTGTACATTAGCTGCATTCACACTGAAGGTAAAAATGGTCCAAATCTGATTTTTTTTTAAACTCATATGCAGCTCAGATCTTTTCAGTGTAAACAGCATAAATCACATGGAATCTGGTGTTTTCAATTCTGATCCAGGTCACTTCCAAATGTGGCACTGAATCAGATACAGATCAGCTTTTTTGCAAAAACAAAACAAAACAAAACAAAACAAAAAAAACCAAAATCTGAACAATCAGAATTCGTCACTGCAAAAAATGATTTCTAAGAAAGTAAAAAAAAAAAAAAAAAAAAAAAAGCCTTATTATCTGTCTGAACATCTGTCTTATTTTTCATCTAAATAAGGAAAAAGCTTGCCAAAAAATGTTAACGTAAGAAAATAGATAGATAGATAGATAGATAGATAGATAGATAGATAGATAGATAGATAGATAGATAGATAGATAGATAGATAGATAGATAGATAGATAGATAGATAGATAGATAGATAGATAGATAGATAGATAGATAGTTATCTTTTTCTTAAGATTTTCCAGCTAATATCAAGGTTTATTTCTTGTACTAAACACTGCTTGCTAAAATTCTATATTTTTTTTGTTTTTAGGCACATTATGTGTTTTTTTAGTTGATAGACTTTTTTGCTGGTTTTAACAATTCTAGCCAAGAATTTTTTTTCTTACCCCATTGGCAGAATTTGTTTCCTCAATATTAGCCAATTTGATCATATTTAGGAATATTAGGCTTATTTCTTGCAGGGCATTTTTTGCAGTAATGTGACTTCTGCTCCAGATTTGTCACAGGTCTGTCACTCATGTGCTATAAAGAACTTCAAATGAAACATATACATAAAGACAGGAGTAAAATTACTTCAGAACATCATATTAACCCATACAGACCCAGAGCTACTTTGATGGCAGTTCCCAAATGAATTTTCTCCATATGTAACATTAATTATTAACTGATCTATCACCATTTATGATAATATTATATTCTGTTTTTTGAGTTTTTCTGGTGAAAATCAGATATTTTCCTACATTTAAGTCACTGATCATGCAGACGTTCATTAAAGCTCAGATTGAAGTTGAGGATTATTATATCAACAACAAAAAAACTGAAGAAAAAGTGACTTTTTCAGAAAACATATCAATAACTGAACATAAAACAAGTGTCTACAATGGCTGTCATTGAAAAAACTCCATGGCTTTTACTGGTGAATCAATGTTGTAGAAGATGACGGTGTTTCCACGTTTACTACAGAGCCTCTGAACGTCCAAATGGGTCATATCTGATGACCATGAAAAGATGAATAACTGTATTTTACACCAATTATTTACATGTTTTGAAATGGATTAGTGCATCAACAGGTATTAAATATTTTATACCAGTAGATGGTTTTAGTTGACAGTGGATGTTTGGCTCTTTATGGGTTAAAGTTCACTGACAGGGACAATTGAACTGCACAATGAATATTGATCAGACTTACATATAGGTACTTAAAAGTAAGGTTTGGAATACCCAACTTTTGCTTGTAGTGTTGTATTTCCATTGTATGTATTTCTCTTTTACTGAATAGAATGATTGTAACTTTTCTAACTCCTCTGCTTTTGTGAATGTGCTGAGTTCAATATCATGACCAGTTCAGCCTCAAGTTTAATTATGACCACATTAAAACAAAATGTGAGCAGCTAAACCCAAACAATATCAGATCTGAGTGTTAACAGTGGCAGTGTCAACATGGTCCAAGTATCCATGTGATTCACTCTAAACTCCAGGTATCGATCTTCATCACAGTTGTAAAATCATAGACATGTGGGATGTATTCATTAAATTTCAAATTTTACAATACCCATTCATATAACTTTAAAAAAGTAATAATATAGGGTTTGAGTATGTTTCAGAACAAAAGCACTCAACTGGAATAAACTAAATAAAACAAAACGAAATAAAAATTCAATCTGCTATGCTAGATTTGTATTAATTTTCTCATAATTACCTCCGCCAAGGAGGTTATGTTTTTGCCAGGGTTTGTTTGTTTGTCTGTCTGTCTGTCTGTTTGTCTGTCCGTTAGTGTGCAACATAACTCAAAAAGTTATGGACAGATTTTGATGAAATTTTCAGGGTTTGTTGGAAATGGGATAAGGAAGAAATGATTAAATTTTGGTGGTGATCGGGGGTGGGGGGGGGGGCCCACGGGGGGGCCCATTTCCAACAAACCCTGAAAATTTCATCAAAATCTGTCCATAACTTTTTGAGTTATGTTGCACACTAACGGACAGACAAACAGACAGACAGACAAACAAACAAACCCTGGCAAAAACATAACCTCCTTGGCGTGGGGGGGCCCACGGGGGGGGGGGGGGGGGCACTGATCAGCCTTGGCGGAGGTCTGCGCTCTCCGAGTGCTTCTAGTTTCTTTTGTGTTTTCTTTTTCCATTTCTTTTTTCTTCTTTTATCCAACAGCAAACCATAATACAATCAATAATCCACAAATCTGCCATTTATACATTAAACTGTAATCAATTAAATATCACGTTTACCTCCGCCAAGGAGGTTATGTTTTTGCCAGGGTTTGTTTGTCTGTCCGTTAGTGTGCAACATAACTCAAAAAGTTATGGACAGATTTTGATGAAATTTTCAGGGTTTGTTGGAAATGGGATAAGGAAGAAATGATTAAATTTTGGTGGTGATCGGGGGTGGGGGGGCCCACGGGGGGGGGCCACTGATCAGCCTTGGCGGAGGTCTGCGCTCTCCACAGTGCTTCTAGTTGTTTGTTTTTTTGTAATTAACCATACCATATTGTGTTTTCACTCACAGAAAACAAGGGTTACTTACCAATATCTAATATTTCTTACTATTGACCTTGAAATTGAGGTTGCAAAGCAGCAGCACATGACGGCACAATGAAGTGCATGACTTTTGACAGTTGTCATAGGAACCATACAGTCAACGGTACAAACACACAATGTTGACAAGACGTTTACCGTGATGGGAATAGCAGGAGTCTCTGTGGACTTACATGGACATGCCTGGGCCTGTTCTTCTGCTGCAGACTATTGTTTTATCCAACAGAAACTCAGTGTATTGTAATAGAAAACAATAGTGAAATGTTTCCAATTGTTTCAGTTCAAATTGACTTGAAAACCTCATATTTTCCTATTTCCGGACCATTTAAATGGTTCAGTGGCTTATACTGATGAACAAGCAAAGTGTCCCATCAGCCCCTGCCACCAATCCTCCAGCCTATAATTGGTAATTTAGCAGTTAATTGTTTGGCTAATCTCACCATAGAAATGAGGGGGAAAAATCAGCCATGCAAATGAGACACCAGATGAAGGTCACTGAGTTTCATTTTGGGTTCTTTACACACTCTGAAAGGAAACGTTTAAGGTTTAATGTTTCAGTATGGATGCGGAAATCAAACTATTTTACATGACATGTTTTTATACTACAATAGCATCCTCTACTAATATTTGTTCAAGGGCCAGAGACGCCATGAGGGACAGACTTTCACATAAAACAATTTTTTTTTTTTTTTTTTTAATCCACCCAAATAAGCTATAGATAGTAAAAGTAAAGAAAAGATATTTCAGTCATTTATACAATAAATCATAAACAATTTCAGCTGAAAAAGTCTGACCATATTGGGTTTTTTTTTTTTAATAAATTACATTACTAAAGCCTGAAAAAGATTTAAAGAACATGTATTTTCTTATTCTGAAGTCTCTGCTTCCTGAATTTACTCCTGATTCTGTTATTTTTTTCCCCTCAATTTAATAAAAAAAGTTTAATGATACTTTTTTTCAGCCCATGATTAACCCTTTCATGCACAAATTATGAGAACCTTAACCAAATTTTTTCCTGAGTGTTTTTATTCCTCTTTAGGCATGAAAAAAAAAACAATGCAATTGAAAATTTTCGTCTGAAAATAAATAAATAAATAAATAAAAATAATAATAATTATACACACACACACACACACACACACACACACACAAATAATTTAAACAATTTAAAAAATGCATTAAAAAAATAATGAGAAAAAAAAAAAAATTATGAACCTATTTTTCATGAAGTTGCAAAAATGTCCACTCAGCTGGACACCATACATTTAACAGAAACATGTATTTTCTGATCAATTGTGTGAAAACCATGGGGAGAGCTTGTGATTCTGGGGGTTTATGCTCAGGAGAGATCTACATAATGTTACCAATTCATGTCAGAAAAGATATGTAGTGTCTTAAAACTTTAATAAGGCTGTGTGTTAAAAAAAACAAAACAAAAACAAAACAAAACATAGATATACAAGAGAACAGCTGTAGAGTAGCTGTCCACTGTAGTGACCAGTATGCATGAAAGGATTAAAATACAGGACATCTCTGTATTATGAGCTATTTATACCATTACAATATATAGATTAAATACATACATATAAAATGACATCTAATACTGTTGAATAGATTTAAATTTATAATAAAGTGATTGAAATGCACTGAAATAATTGAAGGTAAGCAAAAACTTCATTACTGTCCTTAAATAAATAAAAATAAACCCTTTTACATCACTTTATTACAACTTTAAATCTACTTTATAATATTACATGACATGATTTTCATTGTCCGTATGTTTTACTGTGCAGGCGTACATGTATGTATGATTTTCATATGCAATAATTAAAAAAAAAAAAAAAAAAAGCAGTAAAATAACTTGGAACAATCACACCTGTTGTACAACACTACCATAGACTTTGCTTGAAACCATTTGCTGATTGAAGATTTTTTCATTGAATTTGTTCTGTTTTGATTATAGCATATGATGACTATGCGGATGTAGTGACAGAACAATAAATGAATGGCACATTTAGATCTCTGAATATCATCTTTCTTATGTTAAAAAACCCTTTGGGCCATTTGAGTTGATTTCTGAGTTTCGTCTATGAAGGAGAAGTGCTTTATCCAGTTTTAGCCACTAGAGGGCGCTACAACACAGCTGACACATACAGAGACAGCTGTTACTGAAGGGGCTCCTAGAAAGGGGATATATGAACAATGCATCTCAATCCTTATTATCTAGAATTATCTGGGATTTGAAGATTTACATGTTATTCTTTGCGTTTAGATTACAGACATAACACATGGTTACTACAATGACAAATTCAACTTTTCTGCTCCCATCCTTTAGAGTAACTTGGGATTTAGATAAAAGTGTGTTATTTAGTCAGTTACATATTTTCAGGCCATGAATTTGGTGATCATAACTATTAAATATAGTATATAGTTTCCAAATAAATATTATGCAAATTATAATGAATGCAGTGTTTTTGGGAAAGTGAAACAACCCAAACACATTTAACAAAACTTCCAGAATACACTGGTCTACAATTCTTTATAAATGATCTGCCTCAGAGATTAAATATTCAAAATCTTACATAGCCCACTTTAATAAGATGACAAAAGTGTTGGTTAGGTGATGTCTTCAGTGTATATGATAAAGTGTTATTTCACATATATTTCAGTTTATGTACATGAACTCTCGGACAAACATTCCTTTTGAGTAATATCCATTCGCTCATTAATTAAGACTGTATCTCAGAAACTATACAGGTCACTCAGATCACATACCACCAGACTCATTAACAGTTTTTTTTCCAAAAGCCATCCACTCTCTAAACCACCAACATACACCACAGTCACCAGTACACTAAAATCCATGCCAGGGGACTTTTATACAAATGCACTTTTTTTTTATATAGAATTATTTGCAGATGCACTTTTAAATAGAATTATTTTAATACTGATGTGTTTGGTGTGTTTCTTGTGCCTGTTGAATGTATTTATGAGTGGGAAGAGTGTAGTTTGAATGTTATTTGTGTTTTTTTAATGTGGGGGGCATGTGCAGTTTCATTGTATTTATTATGCAATGACAATAAAGCTTCTATGCTACAATCAAGCAGCATCATTTATTTATTTTACAAAATTGCTCTTTATTAATAACTCAAAACTTGGTAAATTTCACCACTTCTATTCTGAGGGCATTTTACTGTGAACTATAGATTTCACTAATCTTCCTTATTTATCTAATATTAGTTGAAGTCACTGAAGTTACCAGAGGGAATTGTACAAATAATAAGAAGAAAATAATTTAAATTGAAGTATTCAAATGTATTTACTATAATTAATAATGCACAGTTTGATTTACTATGAGTGCCCTTTTGTAAAATGTATTTTCACTCTCAAAAGTTTAGAATTACATTCATTACAACAAAATAAATGTTAAAAGAGAAAGAAAACACTGCCTCTGATGTGTTTTTGGTGAATGTGCAGCCAGTGAACTACTAATAGATGATTTTTTTTTTTTTTTTACTTTGAACAATGAACATAGAACAGTATATATACATAATAGTATACATCAAACAAGGGTAGAAAGTTTCATAATTCACAGAACATTTTACATTACAAATATATAGAAATACATGTCAGTAAAAACATTAAGAAAAAATACTAATAATAAAAAAATAAATAAAAAATATATAATAAAAATTAAAAAATGCTTGAAGTATAAATAGAAATTATACAAATTAAATAAAATTATACACTTGACATATTTATTTTTTTTAATTTGGTGTAGAATTTATGCTGTTCCTCAAATTGTCTACATAATTGGAAAAAAGGGCTTTGAAAACAGTTATGTTTGGACGTTAATGTGCAAATTTGGAGCAATGAATGTGAAATTTGGCAAAAATAATCAAAAGGTTGATAATATATCTCTTTTTCTGGAGTTATTTTATCAACTTGTGATAGGCCAAATAAAATGTGTTGAAAGTTCAATTTACATGAAGAGTCAAGTTTTGTGTTTGTAAAATTATTAAAATCAATCCAAACTATATGTGTGTAGGTGCAATCCCAAAATAAATGACATATTGTTTCCTCTACGTTGCTGCAAAAAGAACAAAGTGAATCAATATATTTTTTTTATATTTTACCAGATAGGTCTTCACCGGATAACATCTTTGGATCAATTTAAAAGTAACTTCTCGTACCTTCTTAGTAATAATACATTTCTTTTACAGAATCCAAGTGTTTTTCCAGTCTGTCATACTGACAGATGATTATTTTTTTTTTTTAACAACTTTATTAACAATATTTGAGTATACAGTACAAAATTTTAAACAAACATCAAGATGTCAAAAGAGAAAAAGCATTTGAACATATAAGTTTAAGAAAATAATGCATAGATTTAATACAAATTTTAATTATTTAATACAAAGCATAAAATACAAATAATAATAATAATAAAAAGTAAATAATTAAATAAATAATAAATCTGACAAATATAAATAAATAAATGCAACAGAGAGTTCAGTCAGTATTAAAAAAATGTTTATAAATAGCCAATGTGTTAGTGCTTTTTTTTTTTTTTTTTTAATTTTTTATTATTATTATAAATGAATTCTAAAGCTTTGATCTAATTTTCATATTCTAATAGGAAGATTTTAAAATTTGGGTGTGTTTCAGTATATTTGTTTTTATGTATACGAAATTTTCCAAATAATATGAACAAATTTACAATAAATTCTAGATTGTTAGTATCATGTTTAAAATAAGTAATTACATTTTGGGATGTTATATGTATTTTATTGTTACTTTTAGATATGATATAATTTTCAATTTTGGACCAAAAATTAGAAGAATGTTCACATAAAAAGACTAAGTGTAAAGTAGATTCAGATTGAGATTGACAAAAGTTACATATTTCTTCCACATCATAAAATCGACACAAAATAGCGTTGGAGGGATATATGTTATGTCAAATTTTGAGATGTAAAATTCTACTGACAGATGATTAATGATATTAATGACACAGCTGTTTTGACGCTGTAGAGGCCACGCCCACCACCAACCCGGAAATGAAGTCCTTTACTGTATGACGCCAAGGCTTGTCCTCGCGCATGAAACTACATTTCCATGACGGCATTGGGGCGGGCTGTTTATAAAAAGGTGGGGCTTTTTACTCTCACAGTTTGAAGCAACAAGTTGCCCAGGCAGCGGCAGCAGCAACACCACCTCCACCTCCACTCCCACCAGCGGCAGCAGACCGAGGCTCGTCAGTGCATCGTACCGGCAGGTGGTCACCGCGAGTCCGCTTCAACCGCAGCCTGTGAATGGGATACTATGACACGTTTAAAGTCTTCAGAGCGGCGGAACTGAAATGGACGGAGTAGAATGAGACACTTTTAAAGACTTCTGCTTTTTATTTTCAGTAGGACGCCGAAAGTGAAGAGTTTTATTAGCAACTTAGTGTTTAAGACGTGGGCGCGTGCCTGCCTGCCTGTCTGAGCGCGTGCGTACGTAAGGAAGTTTCTGTTTTGTTTTGTTTTGTTTTTTAATTTTTTTAAGTTTTTATAGAAATAATGGCACTCTCTAGGTTCCACAACATCTTTCGCCTGCCCACCAATATGAAAAAGAAAGTGAAGCAGTACGAACACGTCCACCGGGATATCAATCCTAACGACATATGGGAGATCGTGGGTGAACTCGGAGACGGCGCGTTCGGGAAGGTGTACAAGGTGAGTGTGGCACGAGGAGCGGTTTGCAAGAGTCTGGTCACGTGTTGCTTTAATTGGGCAAACAACAACATTATGTGTAAAACGCTTAGGTTTCTGTGATGAATGAAATAAGCCCATAAAACTGCTCCCTCTCTGAATTTAGTGCTTCTGTAGTTATTTTTATTAGACTTTAAAAACCCAGTGTCTTCCATTCCAGCTACTGGTTTAGGGGCGTGGCATCTGATCACTTGTCAATTCTTCACCAACAACATTGCTGAGTCAATGAGTCATATTTTTAACATGTAGCTGGTCCTGAATGTCACTGAAAAAAAAAAAAATCCAGGCTTGTGAGCATACTGTTGTTTTGGGTATCACAGTGAAATATTACAAATTAATAGACGTGGGCTGATCCTGCACAGTGTGATCGTGTATTTTTCTTCAGCTTTAGTTACTATTTTAGTTGACAACCTTTCCTGCCCTTCCTGTCAAGTGAAAACCTCGAATGTGTTGGCTTTGAATGTTGGAAATAAAATGTTGAGTCTTACATTCTCCTTCCGTTTAAGCTGAATAAATTCTTGAAAAGCCTCTCGGATTTGCTGGAAAAAGCATTGACACAAAAGTGAACATCATGTGTCAGATACATGTAAAAGCAGTTTAATGGTCTAGTTTATAAATTAGTTTTGGAAAACAGACTAGTAACCTAGGAATGCCTCAAAGCATATACAGGCACATCATTTTTTGTGTTACATGTTAAACAGTAAGTGCCAAATAAATGTTTTGGAATAAAACTATTTGAATAAGGAAGTAAACAAATACCAAATGTAATGCAGTGTGAGAAAGTTAATTTGCATAAAGTATTATTCTTATGTATTCTGTGTCCGGATGCGTTGCTGTAGATTAAACTAGACAACAGTTTGTTTTTTAGTTCAGATGAACTTGACCTTCAACATGTACAGCAGTAAAATGAAACGAAAAACCTAATATGCAGTAGTCAAACATTGGCAGGGACCATTTTAGCTTTATTTCTCATACCTTTTGTACATTTAGCGGAAAATACTTACACATATATAGTCTTGGAGTACTTCTACTTATAGGATCTGAGTACTTTTTTCACATCCTAAGCAGTTAACAAGTTTCGGAAGTCTTCGGCCCATCCCACCCTGGTCCTCACTGTGGTTTCAGTGTGCCGTGAGGACAGTGAATGCACTCTTCATTCACTGCTGTCCATCCCTCCCAACCTCAGCAGCAGCAGCTTCTGTAAAGCATTGCACAGGCCCTCTGTGTCCACACTGCCCAGGAGAGGACAGTGGATGTCTTTGACATACTGGGGGCCTGAGTGGAAGAAGTGATGCCCTAACAGCTCGAGGTCTGCACTCAACTGAAAATGCAGTCTATGTAGAAGTCTCCGCCTTATTTAGGTATTTTGTTTATACTGGACAGTATATTTGTATGACGGGAAATGAACAGACACTGAACTGGGTGCCATTTACACATGTAACTTACAGTTATATAGCAGGCTGTTGTATTTACTATTAAAGCATGATCAGAAGTAGTGCTCTGGTAAAAATAGAAGTACTGACTCAGCTCGTCTGCTGTAGGTAAAGAGACAAAGTACAAGTTCTGAAATGTATAAAAGTAACAAAGTCTAAATTGGCGCCTAGTAGGACATTTCTGGATATTTCAGTGCGAAGTTAACTGAACCTCACGTCATTTTTTATCTGGTTAGGCTACATATTTTACAAAATTTTTCATGTTATGTTGTTCTCAGTTGCATCTTTTTTAAGCAGTTTTTGCCGTATTGTTTTTATGGCGCTTTCATCTTATGTCATCTTATCATCTTGTTGCATCTTTTTTATCTTGAATCTTTGCGTCTTTTGCACCATCTCTGTTATTTTCTTCAGCGTTTAGATATTGTTCTTACCATGACCTGTTTTTATGTTGTTTATTTTCCTCCTTTGTCTTATGAGTTTTTATGATTTTTACACTACCTTATCTTATGACTTTAACATCATTTTCTTCTACATGATATTTTGTTTTTAATTTTGTTTCTTATGTGATTTTCGTCATTGCCTCTGATATTTCCGTGACGTTACATTTTATATCATTTTTGCCAAGTGTGTTTTATCTTGTTTTTACAATATTTTCATTGTTTTCATAGTATTCCAGCTCTTATGATGTTGATGTCTTGTTACCTCCTTTTTACATTACTTTTGTATTCTTACGTGTTGAATCATTTTTGTCTCTTCACATTTTTAGTAGTTTTTTTTTCATGTTAAATGTCTGTGTGTTATACCAATGCTGAAATCAGTTTGGATGTTGCAATGATGTAAAACTAAACTTATAGATCCCCATAAATACATTAAAAATTTAAGTCATAAGATGAGTTTTGAAACTGCATGGAGTACAATTCAGATGCCAGAAAACTCTGCTTATGTGGAAGTCTTTGCAGAGTTTTCCTGTAAACTTCTGAACATCCTTTAATGCCAGTTTTTCCTCTAAATGTCCCTAAATCTGTCAAAACTTCAATGCAAAGGCGACTGCTAGATAAACAAATGAAAGTAAAGCTGTGAATCATACCTTATATAACTACAGATCTAAATCATCTCATTATATAAATTGAGTTATAATGTATCGTTTGAATAGAACAATCATGTGAGAAAGGTAAGGAGATCAGTATCCCGTTAAAACAAACTGTGCTTTCATTTGGCTCAGAGAAAGCTGCAGAGGAGTGACTAAACACGAGGCGGTGTATATTTAGAAGAACTTCAGAGTTGGAGGCACATATATTCAGTTTATACACTAAAGCTAAACTCAAAGGAACTAATGATTCTGATTTAAGGAACATAAAATGTGTGCATCTATATGATTAGCTGTTTTCAGAATGGTCCCACTTGAAATATTCGCAAATGTTTCGAGATGTGACCTGAATGTTCCCACTTTGCCGTTCATTATACAAAAAGCTTTGACTTCGACTTCTGTTTTCCTTCCTTGAGTGGGTTGGAGGAGGACAGCTCCACACCTGCAGCTGTCAGATCACATAGAAGGGAAGGGGGGGGCGGAGATGAAGGGGGGGGGGCAGAGTGGGAGCTGATGATGGCCAAGAGAGGAAATCGTGGGATTCTATCGGGGGGAAACTTCCTCTCACAGCTCCCAGTCCTCACAGTAATCAGCTCGTCTGTAGGAGGGAAAAGCCTCAAGTGGAGAATCTCAAGTCTTCCATCGTTAGTCTTTTGATAGTGCAGGCGTGAGGGGAGGAGATTTGACATCAGGCAGTAAAGTCAGAAGCAGAATAGAAAAAACAGTACCGATTCCTTGAAGGCAGTTTTAATTCCTATGGTGTGCATGTGACAAAGTCCGTCCCATCCTGCCTAGACAGCTTTGTTGTTCTCAACATCTGTCTTTGAGATGAAGCGCAGACCTCTTAATAGTAAACAGTCAGCTGAAGGTACAGAGTGCTCCAGTCACACTGACTCTTTAAAGGTTAATGACACCGCTGGAGGAACAATATCTCACTTTTGTTGCTCAGGGGAACTACTGAGGAAAAATCAAGCTGTGTGCATTGCAGGAAGGGTCTCGTAAAATGCAATATACTGCTGCAGTTACCAGATAGATGCCGCTGTATTTCCACAGTACTATTTTTCTTTTGTTTTTTGTTTTTTTTCCGTTTTGCTGTAGTTGGTTGAAGCATGGCAGCAGAGACACCAAATTGTAAAATACATTTGAGGGGCTAGAAAATTACCCAAGCATTTTTGTCCTCTGGGCTTTGACATTGCACGGTTTGTCTGGCCTTAGACCTTCTTTCAATGGAGCAATGGTAGGAGAAATCAGTCTTGATTTAACTGAAGGCTATAGGTTCTTTTACGTGGTCTTATTGCATCAGCTATCTATGCTGGGCTTATCTGTGTATGTTAATGTTTAAACAACATCAGTTTCTGATTTAGTGACTGATAAGACGTGATATGCTTTATTGTACCCGTGGGGATGTTTCTCTTGGGCTGCATTTAAAGAGGTACTGCTCACTAAAACAAGCTTTTTGTAAATTTAAATTATGACTCCACTGGTATTAACATAAAAATCAGCAAATTTATAAAAATCTACGCCTGAAAAAGGCCCGGTGTTATTGCTTTTAAAATGATCCTGACCTAGACTCTGCTCTTTAGGTTGTCTCTACATTATCACATTTGTATACTATCTAACTGTACTATACTATATAATTATTCCACATACAGCGTGCACTTAAATTGCCTCAAAATGACTCAAACTAAGCCTTTCCGATCCTCATATGATTCTGTAAAAGCATCTTATGATTCTCTCACTTGATCAGCTGCTGCCTCACACATCCATACCTCCTGTCAGTCTTGCCAACATTTGCACTGTTTTCAAAACCAACTTAGACTCAGCATGGGTGAACATACTTCAACAGTCATACATTGAATCAGTCAGGTGCCATTAGAGTAAAAAAGTGCTGCACTGTGCCAGCCTTAGGACTACATAATCTAGTCAACCAGGGAAAAGTCATAACTGGTAGGGAGCATTTTGTAACTTTAATTTGATTCCTTTGTATCTGTTTCTTAAACGTTGCAGCTTATACCAAAAATGCCAGTTCAGCCTTTAACGATTCTGTTTCAGTTGATCATGTAAGACAACACAAAGTGGATGCATATACACAAACAAGCTGTTGTTGATGTTCTCAGGTTTTCTGTGTCACAAGGACAAGGTATCACTGTCTGCCATGAGTGTTTTGTTGACATACTGAACTAGAAGGACTAACACTGTACTAAACACCATGTATTGGTTTAGATTCTGAGATTTGTTCAACGTAGATGGAACACATTGAGGACCTTTTTGTTGGAGATTCACTTAAGCCTAAGGTGGAAGCATGAAAAAGCTATGTGCTGCGTTTTGATTGAAACTCACTTCTAGTCATAATGTAAGAATGTTTCACTTCCTGTCCATCAGACGTGTCACAAGATCTGTTGTTTTATCTGTCTGTGCATGCTTGCACTTGTTTGTGTGTGAAGGTGTGTGGCCACAACTGAAGCATGAAACAGAAGAGTAGAGCGGTTCCCCTCACTAATTAATAGGTCGCGTGCCGCTGAGCACATTGCCCTGCTGCTGCTGCTTGTGAAATGTTTCCATAGACACGGTCCGGCTATAAGGTTACGCTCCATCAAATTCCCACTGTGGGATGAAAAAAAAGTTCATCTCATACATGATGATACGCACTAGACTGTATACTAAACCTGGACTTTAATTAAAGTAGAGGAATTGTTCCTGCAAGTGCAATTTTACTGATTTACAACCTTTTGAAAAGTTTATGAACAACAGTGTGGTTCATGTATGTAATCTAAAACATGAGAAACTCTGTATGTTGTGTGTCAAATGTGGTTTTGATGTAGTTGGAATCAGGGTGGGGTTCAGAATTCTCATGTTTTGGGCCAGCAATGAGCTGTGAAAACAGGAGAATTGCAGTGGTGAGTGAACATAGACCTTTGATATAGGGTTGTAAAATGAGTTTTTAACATTGTTAATTTTTAATGGTGTTATCATTTTCCTTCTGTATATGATATGAGATTGGCCTGATGGATAAGGTGGCAATTTAACTGAGAGCAGAAGAGGTCTAACTGCCACCTGGACTACATTGACTACAAGATTTTCTTCGGTGGATGAAGAATACTTAGAGTTTAGTATAATGGAGTTGCACTAAATCTGATTAAATCATGGCTCAACTTCAAATATTTTGCATGGAATTTTGAAAATAGTTTCAATTAATCATTAAATATGGATGAATTCTCCTTTTTTGCTAACGTGAAGTTGGATGTTTGTTGAGGACACTGGTTTTTCAGCTGACAGTTTTACAGTTGCACAAGGGATAACCTGACTGAGTGCAAAGATTTTTATGCAAAATCTTAGTGTATTGTTGCTGTTGTCATGGATATAGACAACCAAGCCAGTAGTGCTTTTAGAAATGAAGATGATGAGCAACAGAAAACAACTGGCATACACACCTTGCACATACTTAACATATGAAGAAGATTAAAACATCTGTTTAGTTTTTACTGCATTTTGCTCCATTAATTTGGCCAAGTCTTTTCAGACATAAGCTTCACAAATAGGCCACCATATAGCCAGTGTTTAGTTACCTCGCGAACAATGCAATATTTTCTTCGGGAATAGCCCACAGACCAGTTGAGAGTTAACAAGTTTCCTCCCTCTTTTATACTAAATGGATCTAGACAGAATGTGAATGTGTAATTTATATATTTCAGTTTGTGTAAGCCTTTTTTGGTTTGCATACTATACCTGGATTTGGTAAAACTTTTTTTTTTAGCTAATTTCTGATCTGACTTTTATTAAGACTTAAGACCAGATTTAGAGGATGGGTTTTAAAGGGATATTTTATATTCTAATTTATTGTAAGCATTCAAAATCAGTATATATAACATGTATTGTTTTCACTGGATCGGAAGGGGAAGGACAAAAATTGGAACTAAATGTCCGACAAATGTGATTGGAAAAAAAAAAAAAAGTACAATAATTGCCTCTGAGTAGGTAGTGGCATAAAATTGAAATACTTGTCTAAAGGATTTCTTTTTTTAAAAAAAGGGTACCATAGCTTTGATATCTGGCCAGTCTTTTGTGAAATCTAGATTGATTTTGTGTGGAGAGCAGGATGATGTTACCTACTGTAAAAGTGACTTCTAATGACAGATTGTGAAGTGAGGGAGAGGCTGTTGAAGAGTCACTTCAAGAATGATGATCGTCATCAGGGGAAAATGAAAGAGAAACTTACTTGATAGGCTGCCACAGTGAGGTGAAGGGGGTACAGGTTGCAACATCCTGTTTGCAAAAGAAAACCACGTAGTTGATGAGAAATGTCAATGTCTTAATTTAGCAGGTTGCAGTGCCACAGAGATGCACTCTGAAGCACCTTCAGTGAGAGTTGTCAGTGTTCGTTGAGCCCCAGGTCTTTTTCTGTCTAATCTCTTGAAACAGATGGGCCCACAGGGGCTGATAAGACCACACCACCCACCACTGCTGGGTGGGCGTGGGCATGGCATGCTGGGACTCCCTTTGTGCTTCTGATGACATTGTCAGTGGCGCATGCTGAAAGGCTCTTATAAAGATGACTGGGTTTGTGACAAGGTGCAGATTGGTGAATTCAGTGAGTATATGGTACTGATTTCACTGAAGTCCATTGTCTGACACTGTTGAAGACCAAGCAGGAAGCAGACTCGCTTCCCCAGAGCAATGAAATAGTCACATCAATTTTCTGCATTTTTGCCTATATTTAGTCACAGTGGTATTACTATGCTGACATCTTAGACTACAGGTCTGGGCCTGAAGGAGTTTTTATCTCAACCCTTAAGAAGCTGTACATTCTCATGAGTTGACAGAAAGTTGATGTCATTGATTGTTTATTATATTCATGTTAGTTATGACTGAAGTTCATTTTCTTTCAAGGCTGTTTGTGACTCATGACTTATTTCCACATTGTCTTGCTTTGCTGTTGTGACTTGTACTCACTTTGAGGTTTTGAAAGTAGGGCATTTTGCAATGAACTTTCACATCCTGAAGAGTCGTTTCTCTGTATCAGGGTGTGGAAAGCATTGGTTATAAAGTGTGAGATCTGAGGACAGAGCACCGTCTGCCTTCTCTGTATTGTTTCATTACAATGATAACTGAAAAAACCCCTAACATGTTTAGATATGCTTTATACTGTTTTTCTGTATCAGCTCTAAATCATTTGCCATTGGCAGCAGTTGTAATTGCTAACACAATTTTTGATCGCTGACTTGGAGATAATTTATTTTGATTATACATTGTATTAAGCTTTATCAAGGGTTTGCCCAACCAAGAGTTTCACAGTAGTCTTATCTTTTACTATGCATAGTGCAAAGCTTTCTGCTGTCTCTGAAGCTCTTTGAATCTTTACAAGTATATTCTATCATTGTAGTTCAGTGGGGTATATGTACATCATGTTGGATGACTGTAATTGCTTCCTCCATTTATCAGTGATGTATGTGGACTCTACTGCAGACTTTAGTCTCAGTGACACTGACAGCCACAGTTAACTAGAAATCTCCTCAGGGTGAACGTGCAGTAGTGGATGTACATATGGCCTACACTTGTCCTCTGTGAAATGGCTATACACTCCTGAACAAAAACAAATACAATTCACATTTTGCAACAGTGGATTGTAAGCACTTTGTAAGCAAAGCTTCAAAATGCAAAAAAAAAAGAAAGTGGAGCAAGAGACAAAATGAAGAGAGTTGGTGATTTTAACTCAAACAGGCTGTTCATCAGCTGATCAAAAGTTTAAGACCATAACCTAACACAAACAAACCTAAAAATGTAAAAAAAAAAAAAAAAAAAAGACTCAGTAGTGAGTAGCCCCTCTATTTTTGTTGATGCAGGTGTATCCAGGAGGCCGGTGGGAATGTCACTCTATGTGGTGAAGATGGCTTCACTCAGGGCATCCATCTGTTTTTATAAAGTTTCCTTTCCATTCATCCTCAAATGTTCTCAGTGGGATTTAGATCAGGGGAACATGCAGGATGGTCCAAAACAGCAACGTTAGTCTCCTGGAGGAAGTCCTTTGTCAGGCCAGTGTTGTGAATTGCCACATTGTCCTGCTGAAAAACCCACTCATTAGTTATCTAGAGGGATGCCCACTGTAACATCTCTACATAACCAGCTGCTGAACCTGAAGCTCCATTGTTCCACTGAAGGGAAAGGCACCCAAGGTCATGATGGATCCTCCTCCACCATGTCGCGTAGAAAACATTTCCAGTGGGATTTCCTTAACATTAACATTGGAAACCAACAGGACTGTCCAGGTTGAAGTTTTTCTCAGCAGAGATTAAACTTTCTTCCACCTTTAAATGCCCCGGGTTTGGTGCTCCGTTGTAAAGTCCAAATGGACAAATCTATGTGTTGAGGAGGACATGATCTGTGAAGCTATCAGCATCAGTAAAGGGCTTTAATGTGGGTTGAGGATCAGTCTGTGACTTTATAGACACCCTGCTGGATCCTCCAGCTCAATGCAGGTGAACTTTTTTGGATCTGTCACATGATGTTTTTATTCCATAACCCATTTTGAGAAATTTAAAATGACTATCTTGCTGGGTCTGAACTCCGCAGTGATGATGCATTGTGGGAGGTTGTGCTTGTGCAGTTCAACAATGCATCCATGTTCAAAGACAGAGAGATTTTGGCGTTTCCCCTCTGGAGGTCATGACACTGTGAATGCCTGAAAGAAAATGACTGGAAAGCCAGGATGTTCTGAAGATTTTGCCTTTTTAAGGCTGTGATCTCAAACTTTTCATCAGGCAGTAAACAGCCTGTTTGAGTTAAAATGCAGTTTTTACTAAATTACCTACTCTCCTCTTTTTGTCTCTTGCTTCAGTTTCTTCTTTTTGTATTTTGAAGCCCTATTTACAACCTAGTCGTGAGCCACCATTGAAAAATGTAAATTATTGTAATTTCTTTCCCAGTCTCAAGATTTTGTTGAGGAGAGTATCCTCCTTGTGCTATTTTACTGTTTGCGTCCTTAGAGGTCTGCTTTAGTTCAGTGACATTAACAGTGTAGTGTTGTTCAGTCAACTTACCTGTGTGTGTAATGCTATTAATAACTATTAAATATGAATGATCGTGGCCATGCAAATTAATACAAAAACAAATTTCATGAAACATCTTGTATTTTAGTGTGCCTCACATCCATTACATACACAGGTAAGAATATGCCCCATTCTCCTTTTCTAAACTTAAGTTTGACCCACTTATTCCTTTCAGATATGTGACATCTGGACAAAATGCATATGTCTTGTACATGTACAGAATGTAGTGTTGAAATACTTTTTTATGGTAAATATTACAGAGGTTTTGGATTAACAGAACTGAGACAGCAGCTTTGGGACAATTGTCCTGCACTTAAATAAATCAAGGCTTGTCTCTCTTTCAAAACTGCAAAACCCAGAAGTGTCGCAGCACTGATGAATGAATATGACAATTATAACCCTAGCCTCATTCACAGACCACTGATAACACCTCCACTGCACTCAAAACAGCTTAGGACTGCATACTCACAGTGTACCGCTAATGTGGTATTTCGCTCTATTTTTAGCATAAAAAGGAAAGGATATTGTACTTAAGATTTTTGTCGCAGTTTTGGTTAACCCCCCCCCCCCCCCCCGCATTCTCACCAGTTCAGTAATCTACTAGGATAGTAATCTGGCCTGAAAGATCTACTGATCAAATAAATGTACCTGCAGTGAAGCATTCTGTGCTTTGCATCCATGAGTGTGTGGGTTTATATGCATTACATCGATGAATAGGGGCATTAGTGAATAACACCATATATCAGCTCTGTGTTTTTGACCTATGCAGCTGATGTTGCAGTTACTCTGAACACAGTTAAATTATAAAAGGAGTGTACTCAATATGTTATTTATTTAAAGAGTTGTTTTAGTATCATAACTGAGACTTGAGGAAAATGTTTTACGTGACCTAAATGTCAAGTGTTTCTCTTTATTTAAACCTAATCATTAGCAGTTGGACCTGCTTTACTTGTACACTTGGTTCATATAACTGAGAGTCTTGACTTCCACAGACGTCTGCTGTGAGAGGTGACATTTTATTAGCTGCTGTCATTAACGGACAAGCTGAGAACCACATTCCTCCTCAGACGCACAGGGACCGACTGCAGATGGGATTTACAGATTTATGGCAGGGCAAAGGTCGAACATACACACATTCCTCTAAAGGGAGTTGTGTATGTTTTGTAGGTACTGTAATTCAGTACACAAGCTGAAAATCAGCATGTGATGTGTTTATTCAACCTGGAGGTGATTGACCCCAGAAACGGTGCTCTGTGTTGTAGGTTACAGGAGGTCATCTGGTCCATCTACATCAAGATTATTTATGTCTTATTTTCCCTCTGCCTTTAGTCTTTTGAAAACATAATTTTTAATGGAAAATCTTTGCTGTCAGGATGTTTTTTAATGTTATTGTACCTTTTTCATTTTTTTTCTGTTATGCCAACACACCCATACTAATTATTAACATGACTGTCAACACCGACTGAGTGTTAAAGTTATTATTTCCAGCTTGATTAGTTTTTAAAAAGACTCTCTAAATACTGAATACACATAAAAGCACATGCCTCTTGCCTTGTGCGTGTAGTTGTTTACTTAACCATGCATACAGTATTCTTGTATGTAAACACACAGGTCAGTAACATCTGCTTTTACAGCTTTGCCCTTGTTAAATGTTTGTTGAGCGGCAGGTTGTTGGCTTCTTTGTAATGACTGGTGGCCTTCAGATAAAACAGTTACTGAAGACAGATGGATGTACATACATGACATACAGAGAGGAGGGGACAGACTGGGATGACGAGACAAAGCCAGACAATGGATGGGGCACAAACAGAGGCATATGCCATAGTTAATCTGTTCTCCAGGGTCTGGGAGGGGCTGCTGAGCCATCCAACTGTAACCTCACTTGTGTTTCCAATGCTTATATTTATTCCCTTATAGGGCTGCTTTTTAAATCCATCAATCTCACATTATTGTTTGGAAAGTTTTTTTTTTTTTTTTAAATCAGTCAAAAACACTGGAATTTGGAGATCCAGGAGACAATATTGTCTAAAGCAACACCTGTGCTCATGTCTGTCTACAGACCATATTGAGTTTTCATTAAACCTGGGGCAGTCAACTGTTAAAATGTACTTACATTATTATTAGCCTATCATCAAATAAGTTCTTGGCCTCAGGTGAGGTGGAAATTGGTTCTTAGTTTACTTTTCCCTTTTAAGATTTTAATGTTCACTCTTTGTTTTTAGTTGTACAGAATATTTAATTTCCTCCTCAACTAACTCAACGTAGTAAACACAAATCAATATTTTTTTGTACAGACTGCAGCAGTGTTTCAATGAATTATCTTAATTGTGGAAACCAGTTTTTTCCCCAGTGGAGTTTTATAATGTGTCAAAAACATGAACACTCAAGTAATTCTAAAAGGCATCTGTGTAAATTTCATTAACTACATATTGGAGTTAAGAATTTAGACTTGCAGCCGACAGATTTATTGTAATTCTTCATCGTTATTGCATTATTATGGCAAAACACATTATACAGACTCTGGTCAGTGAACTAAACAAACGCTGAAGTGCAGACAGAAGTAAAACTGTTAGAAATGGACTGAAGTAAACTCACTAGCCAAATGAGAAGGCTACAAACATTCATGCTACAAGTTCATAAGAGTCTTTGCTTTAGGTTTAGGGTTCATTACATTTTCGGCACAGGGGTCTTCAGTTTGATACATTTCTGGGGGGGGGGGGTGTGCTCCGTAACTACTGAAAGTGAAATTTATCATGCTTGGAGTGTCTGACCCGGCTGCTGTGCCTCTGTTATACTCTCTGTTGTCATGTTTACCTCCCCATATCGGCGCCCCAGCCTCAGAATAAAATGTTTTTTTTTGTAGTGGCGCTGAGAATTCAGTAGAGGTGCTGCGCTGCTGCTAAACGTATGTAGGGGAAACCCTGCACATGGGTTCTGCTTGCGGCCACCCTGCTTCTCGAGTGTTTGCATTCTTCACATAGGCTACATGTATTCATTTGGTACTCCTCCGTATTGTATCGAAGGCCCCGTACTGAAACGGTTCGTTACAAACGAGTGCACCGTTACACTTCTACTATGCTCACAAACATTGTGATGAATTGTAGATTACTGTTTAGTTATTTAACAAATGTAAAAAAAATTGTATTACAATATTATCATTATCGTGATGTATTGTGATAGAATTGTATTGAGTTAATCAATGATTCACTTCAAGTTGTATTGATAAATGTATCAATCCACTGATAATATCATCACGTTGCTTCATGTGTTTTACTTAAATCATTTTTAGTGTCTTTTGTTAGAGTAACTCAATGCACTGGAAACCAAATGCAGCAGACTTTGAAATGCACAATTGCAACTTAAACTTTTTTCTTAGACAAATTACTTGATCCTTCAAAGTGCATTAACAAGAATGACTGCAACAGTATAATGTGTTTTTCAGTCCGTTTGGGTCCTGAAGGTAATCCCTCTGCACTTAACCTACATGAAAGCCAAGTCACTAATGAACAGGACGAGTGCCAGGCAGATATCTAGTGAGGCGAACTGCAGGATGGACCAGAAACAAGTCACTCTGGTCTCCATGGAAACAGACCTAAACACAAATTTGGCACTGTTAATCCTCTCTGGAGGAGCGTAAAAGTAAAGAATTAGTGTGTTAGAAACAGTGCAGGGGATGTTTCCTTATGGGATACATACAGACATGTAATTGTGTCTGACTTTCACTCTGAAGTTGAACCTTCTTTTTTGCGAACACAAACCAAGAATTCACCTCTAAGACCTGCCCTCTATCTCAGACAGATTACAGTTGAGGCTTTGTAAGGGTTTAGTTTAACGCAATAAATTACAGCTCCCTTTTAGCTTAACAAAAAACAACAAAAAAACAGTAATTTGACTGCAATTAAATAGCTTTGGTGTCAGAATGTAAATTTGGCAGATGAGAGTGAAGAGACATTAATGTTGTAAATCTGACAGGCTGTGGGTGAAGACGTCAATTATCAGGCAGGAACTTGTCTGCTTGGAGGGGAGCTTTTGGTGTTTTAAAGTATATATAGTATAACATGGTATAAGAGAGTCTGAGTAGCTCAGTGCCTCCTTATACAATTATGTCTTTGTTTTTCTCATTGCTGCAAACAGGGACACACTTGCATATATCCACACGTGAAACTTTAAAGTCAGAGTCTCTTTAAAGACACAAATGAGGCGTTTGGGTGTATACAGTGGGCAATGTGCTCACATAAACAGACCCATGTTTTTATACTATACTTAAGGACCCTCACTGACGTCACACATTCCCCTCAACCCACCCTCTACAAAACAGCACCACATAAATGCACAATGCTCACTTCTCTTATTCGACCCACTCTGTCCACTCCCTCCACCATCTGAAGGCCAGAGGCACATTCCTCAGCCTTGTTCCCACTGAGATGTAAAGGTGTGTGTGTCTGTATGCCCTTCTCTCACACACACACACACAGACACACACAGACACAGACACACACACACACACACACACACACACACACACACACACACAGGGTCAGAGGGTTGTTGCAAAGTTGAGTCAACATAAGATCAGAAAAAAACATTCTTATGTATCTGACTTGCAGCTCCCCCGGATAATTCTGTGTATGCAGAATTTAGCAAAAACATTAGGGCTGGGTTTCCCACACCTGCAAACAGTTTAGAGACAATAAATCACTTGGTTACAGCCACTCATATCTCTGTTCCAGTAGAATATGTTGTCAGGCAGCCTGCATATGGACTCACTCCTACTTGCTCTGATACAAGTTGGCCATCATGTTACTGCTGTGAAAATCTGATAATTAATGCAAAATGTCCAGAGGAAAAAAATAAGTTTGAAGACATTTGTGGACCTTGGGAATGAAATGCAAATTTCTTGTCAACACTGGGCACTGGGGGGGGTAAACAAACCTGCCCCCTCAAATTAAAGTTTCTGAAGGTAAGGAAAAGGAAAACGAGCTGCACAACAGCAGGAGGCTTGGAGGAATTAGTAAAGCATCTATAAGTTTCACTTTCACTTTATGGTCTGCATGTACTCATTATGAGGTATGTATGGTAGTGATGCACAAGTCGGGGTTGTTTTCAATCCGCGGGGCTTTTGTGGAACTATTTGACTTGCCCCAACCTGCTGTAACCTGTTGTAACCCACTGATTAACACACCACTAATGTACGGCACGGGACGCACCCCCATATAATACCTGGACAGACCTGTCCATAGATGCGCTACAGCAGGGGTGGCAAACATATGGCCCATGAGCCAAAACTGGCCTGCCAAAGGTTCTAATTTGTCCCACAGTATGAATTTGGAAAGTGCAAAAATTGTACTGAAGTTATTAAGAGTCAAATGTGCCACACTTGTTTTAGTCCACGTTCCACATTCAGCCCAAATGTGATCTCAAGTAAAATAAAAGTATAATAATCTATAAATAATTAATATAAATTTAAATCAAAATTTCATTGTAAAAAGTTGGTATCGGATCAGTATCTGCAAAACTAATCCTAAAAAAAAAATTGGATCGTAAGCAAAAAAATTCAGATCGGAACATCACTAAAATATATGGCTCTTATATTTTTACTTTCGTACAAATTAATCTGCAGCTCTTTAGAGACAGTGCACAGTGTATCAATATTGCATTATTTAAGAGAATGTATAATATTTTCAATTAGTAAAGACGTAAATCTTCTTGCTTTGTACCATTCAGTGTGATTTTATGATTGGGCATACTGTATATTCACTTGCTGGTTTGTTATTGGTCTTCAGACAGTTTTAAAGAAGTGACCACTGTGATGTCACGCACTGGTTTGTGGACTAACACTTGGAGGCCTTGTGTCTGGCAGTTTTCAGAAGTGACTATAGTTGGACAAGAGGGTGGAGCTGGGGAAAAACAAAGGAACAAACTAACATTACCACCAACTGAAATAATGACCACGCAGCTAGGTAAATGTTACGTTAAGACACCTCTAAGTAATTTAGCTAGATGATAAATGTTATGGTTGTTCTGATAACAGTAATGCTAACTTTGCAATAATACAATGATAAATTAATGTAACATTAGCTAATATAAGTTATGCTAACATATTTGCTTGTAGTTAAATAGCCAATGCTAAACATGAAACATTTGCCGTAGTGTAAACACGCAGCAAGCAGTGAATCTCAAAAACCACAATTAATTTCGGTTAATGAACTGCTGCCCCAGTTTCGTTTAACTTTAAACCGCGTTGGTACCAAAAAATCTCCAGTTATCTTGGACAAAAAGCGGCATGTTCTAGAGATTCTTTGGACCAACAGTGGCTCTGGACTACTCCACTTAGGCTGCTTACCAGAGGGGGGTTGCATAATTTAAATTAACTCATCAGTTATGTTTCGGATGGACCAGGAGAAAGGAAGAACTCACCAAAAGAAGGTTTGAGGTTTTTTTAAAAAGTTAAAATAATAGCTTGATTTATTGCTTCAGGAAAAAATAAAAAAAGTTACAAATATTGTCTAGCATCAAACACACATTTTGTCACAGAGAGAAAAAGAAAAAGCCCACCAAAAAAAAAGTTTCCTTTATTACTTTTTATAGTCTTTAGTGACTCTTGGAGGCTCCCATTATTCAATGACATCATTTGTTGTATGCTTATTATTGGCTAATCATAGTTACTGGGCAGAACATGTCAGTCACTCCATAAGCTAATTCTAAGAAAAGCACATGCTTTTGCATGTACACAGCTCTTGCTTAACACCTGTGCTATTAGGCTAGCATTTCTTGACCACAAAAATCCCCTTAGTTCATAATCTGGTTTTTCTGCTCGACTCTCTTTACTACAACTACTTTCTAAAGCTATAAAATTAGATCTTTTGGGTAGAATCTGATATTTTCTCAAGTTCAGCACAGACAGGTGTGAGTTCATCAAAACCACACACACAAATCAAACCTGACACTGACCGTTCAGTACAAATAAGGATACATCTGCAAAAATAAAAGATTCTTCAAGCAAAACAATTTGTAACATTACATTTTTTCTTCTCCATTTTGGTTCATGATATATAATGTCCATCCGACATTTTAGAACTAGTCAAAGTCACACATTCAACTTGCATTTAATGTAAGATACGTCTTACAGTAACAAAATCCTTTTAATGGTCTTGTTAAGATATTTTATCAACTACAACTACAGAACAGGTGTCTGCCAGGAAGGAAAGTCACGAGGGAGCTGCCAATCATACATAGCAACTTGCCATGATTGTTGGACATGTTTAGATATTCCCTTGTCTATGTTTTCAGACATTGGTGCAGTTTTTGCTTTGAGATCCAAGCCATTGTATAACCCCTTGTCCCTCAAAAAACACACGTAATTTCTAGTTAACAGACACAGTGTCACCCTATCTCTACTGAACTGTTATCATCTTCATGTTCCCAGCCACTACTCACCTCAGTACTATATGTAGTTGATGTGCTGCACAAATGGAAAGGGAGAAAATGATGCATAAACCCAAAACAACACTTTAATCCAACAGAGTACATTTCCTGCTCATAGACTGTAGCTGCTTCCTGTTTAAAATCTCAGCAGTGCTTGTTCTGGCTGACGGCGCTGGTGCAGGAGGAGGATTGAGTGGCAGAGAGCTGAGATGTTAGCATAGGAGTGAAAGTGTCTGGTGTCTCTGTGTTTACGGTTAAGGCTTGTTAACAGACTGACTGATGGTTTGATGGCGATGGGAGACGTCCTGTTGACTCACACTGTGGGTTACTGTGTGGTAGGGGCAGTTCGGCCTCTTCGGAGCTCTGTTTGACAAACACACAGATACACACCCACGTAGAAATGGTGTGCAGAAATGAGTACAGGAGTTTGCATTGCTGTGAGCCTGCGCTGTTTACTCAGATGTTTTCCCACAGCCCCTGGAAAACGTGGCAGCAACAGACCCCAGCAGGCTGTTTAGTCTGTCTTTGCTGCCTACATCAAACTGCTTTGTGCTTCTCTTAACCTGTCTGTTTACACAAAAAGCATAAAAGAATGACAAATAATTATTAAAATATATTTTTGTATATGATATAAATTTGAGATTGCTTTATCAACTAAAACACTAGCAAAATATTGTCTTTTACTTAAATTTGTTTCCACATTTCTATGTTGCTGCAGCAAAAGATTTTTCTCTAAATTGATAAATGGTTGTGTCTATAAACTGTCAGAAAATGCTGAAAGGTGTTGATCAGTGTTTCTCACAGCCTGAGATGATGTCTTGATAAGTCCTTTACAACTCAGCATTGGAACTCAACTGTCATAGGCTACGTTCAGACAGCAGGTCTTAATGCCCATTTCTGATTTTGTTTTTTTTTTTTTTTTTTTTTTGTTCTCGTTCATATTACACATTAAATGCGACTTCTATCAGTTTTGAGCATGAACTGAATACGACCCGGAAGTGACCCATGTGCAAAAGAGGTTCTGACGTAATATGCAACCATGAAGGCATGCACTTGTTTACGGAAGTACATATGGAGGCATCTTGTCTCTGCGCAGAATTGTAACGTTTGTCGCATTTCAATGATGTAAAGGTCAGATAAATGCGACTTGGCCCTTCAGACTAAAGTCGCATTGCAAAATATCAGATATGTATCGGATTTAGGACCACATATGAAAGTGGCCTGGGTCGGATTTGAGAAAAATCGGATTTGCGCTGTTCAAACTGTCTTTAACAGATCGGATACAGGTCACATGGGCAAAAAAAAATCAGATTTGGGCCACATTTGCCTGCAGTCTGAACGTAGCCATAGAGGAGGAAAGCTGCAAAAAAAAAACTTTATTAAGGGGCAAAATGTGATTTTTTTTTTTTTTTTTTTTTTTTTTTTCCCCTCCAAACTAACACAAATGATCAGTGAACTATCAAGAGCTCACTCTTATCTGAATAGTTGACAGCTAGCTAATTCATTAATTCTTGCAGCTCTCTTTAACATTCTTCATCTAGAGTAGTGAAATGGTTCATGTTTGATGATTTAATGACATAATTGAGAGCTTAAGACCATTAGGACTCTCCAAAAATTAAACTTTAATTGGAGTGAAATAATGGTTTTCCTTCATGAATATATTTGTTGTTCTTACCTCTGCCAGGAGGTATTGTGATCGCTTTGCTTTGTGTGCGTGCGTGCATGTTTGTTTGTTTGTTTGTTAGCAAGATAACTCAAAAAGTTATGGACGGATTTTCATGAAATTTTTAGGAAATGTTGATACTGGCACAAGGAAGAAATGATTAAATTTTGGTGGTGATGGGGGGGGGGCAGATCTCTCTTGGCGGAGATCTGCGCTTTCTGAGTGCTTTTCTTGATTTTCCATTGTTTTCTAAGAACAGACAACACCCACTCCCAGTGCAATGAAACATACTTCAATCAATCAATCAATCAAATTTTATTTATATAGCACCAAATCATAACAAAAGTTATCTCATGCCACTTTAGAGCCAGTCAAAACCAGACTCTCAAGCCTATTTACAGAGACCCAACAGAATCCTCCAGGAGCAAACACTTGTGATACTTGACAGTCACAACTTAATTGTCCTTTATAAATTGCAAAAAGGTGGAAAGAAACAATGACTTAACATTTAACGTGATGATTATTGAAGAAAATTTTATACAAGACACTTTTTTTCTCACCATCCATTCCCATTCGTACATTAGACTCCAACAAGCCAGTTTGCATTTTTTTAGAGAACCTTAATGTGTAGAGCTTCAATCCACAATCAACTTGATAGATTTGTGCAGAAATGTGATCCTGGGATGTGGTGATACTGGTCATTTAATGCAGATGGTGCATCACTCCAGTACTGTATGTTCAACTCTCTGTTTCTGTTTTAGGCCTCAGGTCTGAACGCGTGGTTCTAACTGCAGACACGCAGTAATGTTTTTATTAATGTTGTTTTTCTACACAAAATCCCATCAGTGTGCCCTGACCACATTTCATTTTCTGTTACATAAGATGCCTTTTGCTCACAGTTTACTCCAAATGACTCTACGCTTTACATTCTTCGATGGTTTCCAGGAAGACTCTTTATAGTCTAATATTTATGTTCACTACCCTTAAGTACTTAGAATTACTACGACCTTCATACAAGTGTATGTCTTAGTTTGGCTACATTGACACTTCATGGGTTTTGTGGTTCCTTCTTCTCCTCTTGTTGCTTTGGGAGGGCGTGGAGTTTTCCTTCCTGTTTTCGAAAGCATGTTAATCACCACCCAGTGTATCTTTACATAGTAGATTCATCTTGGCTACAGTTGTAGTGTAAAATGGACTCGCAAGCAGCTCAATACATTGATCTTCGAGTCAACATTACATTTTAGGACAAACGATGACAACATATTTTTACTTCTTTAGTTTTAATTGGATTTCTTACAGAATAATGTTAAGTAGATTGCAGATACAACTTGCTTATCTATCATTGCACAACCAGATGTACCTCTTCCCCAGTAAGTAATGATTCTGATATAAATAGAAAAAAAAGGGAAGAGCAATTAAAGTTTACTGGTATACTTTGTCATTTAAAACTTGTAGGTTGAGTTGCACCGGGAAAACACAAATGAACTAAGATCAGATCTAATCAGAGGCTGAAAATAGGCTTTAGAATGAGGAAGTAATGTTAAAACCAAGCAAAATGTTGTAGCATCATTAACAGTATTCCCAAGTTTTGTAAATCAAAATGTATTTATATGAACAAAATTTGAACTGAGATTTTCTGTGGAAATCCTGACACTTGCTATCAAGTTGTCTAGTGTCTGTCATTGGCTTCCCTACCATGGCAACGATGTGCAGCACTAGCTTCTCTTAGCTTAGAAATGCAGTCACCTAGTACAAAATGGCTTTGAACACGTAAGCACACAAGCATGCTTACATAGAGAAACTTGAAACCGGGATTTAATCAGGTTTTAAAGTGAATCCTTGTTGGCACGACTCGGCTTGTGTCTAAAAGAAGGAAGGTTAAACAATGAGACTGTGCATAAACAGTCAGACATTACTGAGCCTTAGTTTTGAATCCTGAATTGATTATTTGTCTTTCTTCATATTTCAGGCCAGAAACAAAGAGACGGGAGTGCTGGCTGCAGCAAAAGTGATTGAGACAAAGTGTGAGGAAGAGTTGGAGGACTACATGGTTGAGATTGACATCCTTGCAAAATGCAACCACCGCTTCATTGTGAAACTGCTTGATGCATTTTACCATGACAATAAACTGTGGGTAAGTAACGCAGATGTTTGGGTGACCAGCATATGTTCAAAACCACACACTTTTCTCTGTCTTCTTCATCCCTCCTTTACTAAAGGCTATTAAACAAATCAATCAGAATGTTAATACAGAGGCTCCAAAGCTCAGCCTGTTCCCAAAATGAATGAACTGTGGTCTGAGCTGGTGCATCCTGTACCCAGATTTAATCTATACTGACACTTTTCTTACCAGATTTATTGTTTATGCTGTGCTGAGAATTTTGTATGTTTCTTGTGTCTGTTTCCTTGTGACATTTTTGACACAAAAATCTGAAAAGATCTACAGGAAAGTGGGAAAATTAGCCTTTTAACCTTGGTAATGCTCGTTCCAATCTGTGATAGTGTTATTTTATTGCAGCATTATCTCATGAGTATATTTCTTCTGACATCTCTATTGAAACAGATAAGAATGCAGTGCCTAATGTGATGACAGAAGACCCTGTCAAATGACTTAATGCTTAGGAAATGTCCTAATCCTCACCCTGATGTAACTGCAGGAATGAAGATCAGGTTCTGCAGTATGTTTTATGCACACTTGCTCAGTGGGTCAAGTGTAAACTTTTGAACCCTGTAATCTCCCACTCTGTTTGGCCAAGGAACATAATGATGATCTCATGCAGCGCCCTGACATTAAATATCTGAGGAATTAAATTAAGGCCGTATGAAGTCTAAAGATAGTTGTACTCTCTCTCACAATGCATATGATTGTGAAGACCCTTTTTAGTAATCTCATTTAAGATGATAACAATACTCCGCACTGGATAATAGTTTGAGTCGAATGATTTAATATTAAAAAATGATTGAGTAGACTTCCTTGTTACCACCCTGACTGAAAAATGTCCTGCTTCCCTAAAAGTCCACTTTGTCATTTTTGTATTTTCATATGATAACAAGACGTTTTATCTTATATAACATATCACATCACAGCAAAACACTTTTCCTCCCATAACCATTTTCCATTTATCTTATAAGGTGAAGCATGACAAATCACAAAAAATACAACAAGACAAAAACCACATGAAAGACAGAACAGGACAAGTAGGACAATTTGTGTCACAAAATGCTTAGACGACGAGCAATGTCATGAAAATAGGTCAAATGACATAAGACAAAAACTGCAATATGATTAAAACCTGCTTAAAAGATGTATTGGCGTACAAGACTAACTGTTCTCTGATCAAAACATGGCACCTGCGCATCAAACTAGAACATTTCAGAAATCTAGTGGTAGAACTTGCAAACAAAGCTTCACAGCATGTGATAAGTCTTCATGTATAGGTGCACATGTGTCACACACAACAACTAACCAAACTGCTGTAACCAGATATGACCTGTCTTTACTCTCACACAGCTGTATTATGGCCCCAGAGTGAGTCATGTTGTGTCTGTCATAGCTGGAATTCCTGAATGAGGAAGGTGAACTCCCCCCACTCGAGTCAAAACTGGACTCTATGAGATTTAGAGTGTTAGTTTGCGCTGATAAGACAAATGTCCAAACATCCCTGCTTACTGCATTCAGACCACACGCTTCCTGTATGCTTTGATACTTCGTTGCAGCTGAGCCTTTCTTTCGTTAATTCACTGCTGGGTTATCGTCAGATGTTTAAGCAGTTTTTCCACTTTACAATCTATGCATATTAACCACCCAGCTCTTTTTCATCAGGCTGCACTTAAGGATAACCAAGCATTAAGGGATGGAATAAAAAAATAACAGGAAAAATGGTCATACATTATGCCTCATGCACAGAGGAAAATAAAGAGAAAAGGCACAGGTTAAGATAGTTGCCAATAATAAAACTAGCAGAATTTGAACAGTATTTTGTTCACGATGAAAGTGAAACATTTACACTGTGAGACTAAACTCATTACATACATTCACATGTATTCCTCAGATCTAATGTTACAGTTCATAAAATATCGATCATTTTTCTGATTTTAGTCATGATTGGAAATGTTAGTATGATGAAAGCACACAAGTTAAGATGGTATACAATGTAGGCTTAGTTATTTATAGATATTTAAATCGACAAATGATGTACTGTCGGTTTAACTAATGTTTGAATAACACAAACCAAACATTTGGAAGAAAAAAAGTATAAAGAACTATAATGAGCCAAAAACTGAAATGGAATTGTTGATAACCCACGAGCATCATTTTTGACTATTGTAGGTTTTGCTTTTGATTCCCCATCTTGCTGTGTTTTAAATATATAAAAATGGTTTACAGTGCACAAGAATGAAGTGACTTTGTACAATCTTTTGTGAGCACTGACTTATAAAATCAATGCTCACGAAGGTCTTAGGGTATAGTTCCTGGATAAACTATCACTAGAACTGCTAAAACCTAGACAGTTCCTCAAACTACTCCGTGCACACAATTGCAACTAAACTGAAATTGAAAGCTAAAATGAACAACTAGCTACTGTGGAACAAGCTTTGCACCTTGTTCTCAAAAGTATGTGCTAACCTCAGGATGTAAACAATAAACCAGCAGTTGGTGGTCAGGCCTCAGTTGCTGTGGTTGGGGTGACATTATGCGTTCTAGTGCCTACCCACCCGTTCTGCTTTCCACTGTACAAACCAGACCGAGACACACAGTGGAAGATGAAGAAACACAGAAACAAGTCAAGAGAAGCATTGTTGTTCCTCTTTAAGAACAATCTGGTCTTAAGGCTGAGGAGGCAGCCAGACCCACAGCATGAGAAAAATGGGGCCTTTAACACAGTGACAACACAGCTGACATCAGCACAGTGAAGAGAATGAACAGAAGGAGAGAGGGAGAGGAGGGCCGTTAAACAGATGGAGGAAAAAAAGACAATAAATGCAGACCTTACACGCATCATTTAATGGTAGACAAAACATACTGTTGAGCAGCCTGTTGAAAGGGCTGATTCCAACAAAAAACAAAAACAAAGTACAGTCACACACAACAGAAGATGTCAGTAGTTTTTAAGACTGTTCAGACGTGTGTTCTCACACTAAAGGCTGCTGTCACTGTAAAAGAATGGTCTTTTTAAACATATCCACAACATTTGTGTCAGTTGAATAGTCGTTCCCACAACTACATTTTGTTTTAACATACAATATAGAGGAAGGATTTAAGAGAATGCTGGAAAATTTGGCACAAACATTCACTTGGACTCAAGGATGAACTCAAATAATTCTTTTGGCTAAAGGTTAAGGTTACTGTGACTTCAAGTCTGTCCATTCTTACAAATGTGATCTTTCGGGAATGCTGATGGAATTAGTCCAAATTGGCACAAACATTCACTTGGACTCGAGGATGAACAGATTAGATTTTAATAACCAAAGGTTGTTGTGATTCACAGAACACATTTAGGCTATAACTGATGGTCATTAAGAAAGCTTTATGAAGACATTATGATGCAACAATAATGGATACATGTGATCGATTATTTATTTATTTCACCTATAGGCATTATTCAGGTCCCATGTGCTTTATTTGGATCTAATAAATACACTGGTCCTCAATTAAAATTAAAAACTAACATGAATTTTTCCTTGGCACTAATCACACATCAGATTTAATTCATCAAGTGGTTATGTATTAACAGCAACTGGCTATTAAATTTGACATTCCAACCTTATTTGATCCAGTTAACCTGATTCTACCCACTATTTCACATTTTCACACATACTGTTTATCTCACTGCAAAAACTGAGATTTCAGGTGTCACAGCAAAGCCTCATACAAGCAGCATTTCTTGGCACCGTCTGATATCCAGTTTAACACACATTAAGTACACACTGGAGAGGAAACCCAGATCACTCAAGGATTAGTCATTTCCAGAGAACGATGTAGTATATCAGGGGTTTTTCAGTCTTTTTCTATAAGCCCTTGACTTCAAACCACTGATGAACATGGTTAAATATTAGATGAAGATGATGAAATTAAAATCTATTTTATGTTAACGTTATGAAATTTTGATATAGTAGTTCTTCAATAAATGGTTTTAAACGTGACATCCACATTTGGTTATTTTCTTTTATTATTATTATTATTTTATTTATTGCTTTTACTTAGTTTTGCCTGTTTTTTTTTTTTTTTTTTTTTGCATGTTTCCTTTCCATTATGATGCCACTCATTCTTAAACTAATAAAGGATTAACTAATCTTATAGTATCTTTAGGCATTGTACAACATCAGCTTTTTTCAAAATAAAAGACCTTAGACACTCTGGAATCATATTTTTCTCTTGACACTGAAAAGTTAAATTCATTGCACTTATATCTTGTTAAAATATAAAAGCTTCATTCTCTAAAGAAATCATATGATGCACTTGCTCTATGTTGAGCCGATGTGTGTGACGGAGGGGGAGACACACAGAGAGAAACCTTGTGTCTTATGTGTTTTACCCACAGTGGGTGTGTTTTGCATGTGGCTCAACCAGCCTGTCCACATTCTTCTCTGCAGCACATCATCATCTAGCATTCTTTTAAGCTGGTAGTGCAAAAATAAATGGTAGACATAATGAAAACACAAACCTTGGCTTCAAAACAGTGATGTGTGGGTGTTTAGGTTGCACGGTACAGTATGTCAATGCTAATGAAGAGTTGATTTAACGTAGGAAAGTGTGTCTTTTCCATGAAATGTACATATAATGCACGTGTTGTCCGGTCTGAGGGGGAAGACGGAAGTAGTTTGTACCAAAAATAGTAATAAACCTCCTTTTGTTGTGTCCGTGGAATGAAATGTGCCCTTTCAAATACACATTTTTTCAGTCCTTTTTATATTTACTATAGTAACAGTTTTTACTGGTTTAATTTGCTCGATATTGACAGGTTGTTGGGGATAATTACCTGGAAGCACCAGTCCAATCTGATCAGTCCTCGTAGACTTCTTTTTTATTAATCAAAGTGTTTTTAATGATGTTTGATATTGGGATTGTACCTGGAAAAAAGCAGAGCCTCGTGTATTTTTGGCATATCCATTAACAGAGGGCAGGCTCAAACACAGATCTTTATGATGGCCTAAGAGGTTGAAACTTGGCGCGACTCATTGTCTTCCTGTTGCGTACTTGTTGAGAGAGATAAGATGTGAAACTGTTTTTAAGCAAACTCTGATCAAATGAGACATCGTTGATAAAACATGACCAAACCAAAAACCCACGTGCATTGTCAATCCAAATCTAACAAAAGAACACTGTTTCACCTGGAGCTGCATGCCAACACTGACATTCCTTATCTTCAGGTTGTGACAATGTGCTCGTGTCTTCATGTGACTGCATACCTTCTCACATTCATCTGCCTGCTGTGTTTTTATGTGTGCCTTTGTCCTTTGGGATATGATTTTCTGTGCAGCTTTGTCTGGTCTGAAACTCCACGCCCTGTCCAGTACCAGTGTTGTCATAGCGAGTAAGACTCTATGATTATACAAGTATGAGATCACACAGCAGGTATTCTCAGTGCCAATATGAATCACAGGGCCATCGGTACTTCAGCATGAGTGTCAATGCAACGCTACATCTATGTTGAGTGTGTAATCTATCTTAACCGCTTTGCAGAGCATTATTATGAAATCCTGTCATCTCCTTTAGAGGTTTTCTCCTCAGTGTATGTGTTAGAGGAGCGGTCTATGTAAGGAGCGGAAATTAAAGGTGACTGTGGCAGTTGCTGTTGGCTAACAAGGCGCCATTTAGGGTCTGCTGTCTGAATGTCCATTCTCACTCTCTTTGTGTGTGTCTTACTTCACTGCCTAACGTTCATTATGTACTTGGCAGCGTGTCCTAGGAAGTATGGGCAGTTCCAGTCTGACAGTTCACCACACACTTAAGTCTTAATCCACTTGTCCACCTAGAACTACTATGTAGCACAGCTGTCACACAATATTAACAGCTTGTAAACTTCTTACATGAGGCAAAAATACTTAAATGCATTAAAAGCTACGTAATAAGGGATTACAGACATTATGTGTGTAAAATCCTGATGTAGACCATGGTGACATCACCCATTGGTTTGTGGACTACCATTATGAAAGCCTCGGCTTTGGCATTTTTGCTGTCATCATGCTGGCTTTGTGGAGCCAGAAGTGACCGTAAAGTAGGGGTGTAATGGTACAGAAAAATTTCACTTTGGTACGTTTTCAATACAAGGGTCTTTGGTTCGATATGTTTTCGGTACAGTGAAGGAGACAAATTTCATTAAAAAAAAAAACAACTATATTGAAGTAAAAGTGCAAAATATTCTGAACAATTGTCACTTTACAGCTGAAGTTTTTATACTACTGTGTGGGTCTTTTAATGTGCAAATAAATATATATAAATGAAATTTGACGTGTTACCAGAAATATAACCAATGTTCATGAAACAATGCCAACACACTGCTCTTGTTTTGTCAACTTGTCTCTCAATTGACATAACTGACAGTGAATACAAAATACTCCTAAATTGGAGACCTTAGAGAAGATGGAGGGTCTTCCACCTCTGGCTTTGTACCTGTGATGCTGCTCTGTGGTGCCATACTGGTTCACCTTCAGCATGTGTATGGTGCATGTACTGCTTAGATGTCCATCTAGGATATCAAATATTTCACATGGGTTCCGCTTGTGGCAACCCTGCTCATGTTGTGTGTATTCTGCTTCAAGGTTCTTGTGGAAACTTAGGGCGAGTGTTTGCGTTCTTCATATAGGCTACATGTATTCGTTTGGTACACCTCCGTATTGTTTTGAAGGCCCCGAACTGAAACGGTTCAGTGCACTGTTACACCCCTACCATAAAGTGAGGTGAAGTCCCACGTCCCATGGGGCCTTATTTCAGAAAAAAATATGTTGTAGAGTCAATGGCCAGTGGGAAATAATTTTTTTCAGCCTATTTGAATTTTGCCTGAAATATATAATTTTATAAGTCAAGAAAGTAGCAGTTTTTTGTAAAATTGTTGGAACTATCAGACTGTGGAAATAAGTATGTTCAAAGATGTCGTGGAGGTGACCTAGTGATAACTTTCTCCACAATCTGCTCTGATTTGCTGAAGATGTCTCTGCAGCTTCAACGTGACTGTTCTTGTGGAGATTTTCACCTCTTAATACTTTTTCATTCCCCTCTTGAAGAATTATGTTAGCTGGTATTGGAATCAAACCCAGGATTCTTGCCTCTGACAAAATATATTATTCTGAATTAATGCTAATTATAGCTAATGTGAGCATGCTAACAAGAGCCAGGCATTTTGGTGCCAGTGCTTAGCTTTGCCTTTAAATAGATTCTGAATTATTTACACTCTGAAGTTTTTTTTTTTTTTTTTTTTTAATTTTAGTGGAAATTTGTGGGCTTTCTGTCGTTAAAAGCATTGTAGAACTGCTAAATGCAACAAAGAGTGAACCAGTCATTGCTCTTTTCCCATTTATGTCTACATATACTCATTAATGCAAGGTATAAACCAGTATTATTCTACCCAGAGGCATGTTCTCTCTGTCAGAAGGGAAGAGTTTTCCTCATAAAACTCCCTCTCCTCTGACTCAGTTCTTTGCCAAAAATAACTTTTTTTTTTCCCTTCACACTTTCCTTTGATGACTTAGTGATGAGGAGTGTTGACACTTACTCTCTTTGTTGTTGTTCCTTTGCATCCCCATCATTGATCAGGTTCAATGTTTGTGAATCATTGATTTTAAGTTAATTGTTCTGTCACACTTGTGCAGCTGAATCTCAAAGTTGTAAACAGCCGAAACTGAGGCTGCTTTTATTCGGTGTCAGTCCAATGAAATATACAGTAATAAGCTTCACAGACTGTCAATGGGTGTTTGTGGAAATGGAAAAAATCCTGTTGCTTGTCAAGTGATGCTGTGGTAATAGTTGATCATATTTTAGTCCCTCCACTAAAATGTCTTTTGTTCTTCCTGTTGCTCTGCTTAGATTCATGGGGAAACATATTTTTGTGTTTATTGTCATTTGTGGATGTACATACTTTAAAGATGAGTACATTTTAATTCCACCGTCTCTCCTCTCCTTCTCTTTCCTCAGATCATGATCGAGTTCTGCCCTGGAGGAGCTGTGGATGCTACGATGCTAGGTAAGAATCTGTTTGCTCTCTGTATATTTTTTAAGCACCTTGTCTTCCTGTCTATCGTGAGTGTCGGGTTCCTCACCTGCACCAGCGCCGTAACATCTTTCCCTCCATATACGCTTTAAGAAAGTGAAGTGAAGAGCTGTGATCGAATGCTGTTCTCATGAAAAGATCTGCAGCTCAGCATTAATTAAAATACTGTTGGTTTATTGATTGGCTGAGGTTGTGTATTGCATCTTCAGCTCACTTGTAATCTGGACTTGAAGCAGTCACAGGAAAGTGTAGTGTGGGAAATCCCCCCCGGTGTGTTTTTAGTGGGTAATCCACATCCTCATAGCTGTCTGTTCCCCCACTACAGCTAACCAAACACAGACACAGGAGAGTAAAGTCTGCAGGGCAGGACTAGCTTAGATGTGTGAAGGCTTTTCTGATCTGGGATTACTTATCAAGCAACGCTATCGGAGAAACTGGATCCACACCGTTGTAGGTTCACACCCTGTTTCAGTTGTCAAAATGTTGCATTGCCATATTCATATACACTAAAATATGGAATGTGCACGGCAAGCATGATGGGTTTTAACCTTTTGCTTTGTACTCTTGTTCCCTTTTTCACCCTAAAACACCTCTTCCCTTCCCTGTATTTGTTCTATTTGCCCCCTCTCCTGCCTTTGTCAGAGTTGGATCGTGGTCTTACGGAGCCACAGATTAAGGTGGTTTGTCGCCAGATGCTCGAGGGTCTGGTCTACCTTCACAGCATGAAGATCATCCACAGGGACCTCAAGGCTGGTAACATCCTCCTCATGCTGGATGGGGACATCAAACTGGGTGAGGTTCCGAATACAGGATTAAACATTTTATAAATATCACACACTCATAGTGTCCATGTGATGTTTTCCCATGTGCACATAAAAGGAGTACTAAGTCCAAAAATGCATCTGCTTGTCTCATTTTATTTGTACAATGGAAACAGGTTGTTTTTTGCTTTCTTTTTGTTTAAAGACAAACAGCAGTCTGTGACCGGTGTGGTTTTTATGAATAATCTTGCTGATTCATACAAGAATGAAGCACTACCCTCAAAACTGACATTTACCTCTTATATCCTATCATTCTCTAATTCTTAGATAAACTAGTCCGTTTATTTTTGCCTCTCACATGCAGAGTTTGAGGCCCTCTGACCCTCCTGCTGTGCTGTAGGAGGATCATAGGTCATCTTCATGTGGGAAAAACAGCATTCTGAGGAGTTTGGCATACTTTCATTTATTGGTTTTTGTAGATTCCTCCACATTCTTCACATCGCACAAGCTGAAGCTGTGTATCCAGCCCAGTGGCCCAGCAGGTTTTGGATTAAAGTGTAGCATTTAGAAAATATATAGACACGGTCAGTTGAAACAGAGTAACATAAGCATTATGTTGGGGTTGTTTCCTGGACGGTAAAGCCCTGGAACATACATATGGCTCTGTATTGTTGTTTGATGTTTTAGTTTTTACTCTTTACTCTCTGAGGCTCTCTGTGTTTTTGGGCTGGAATCAGAGTCCAGATGACTTGTTATGTGTTAGGAGTGGCTGCACATGGTTTTATGTGATGATACAATTTTTCAATCATCTTCCGATTAAAAAACAATCAAAGAAAAGTGACTTAACTCCTAAGGTCTTCATACTTTGACAGTTTTTATTTTATAGTGCTATATATTGTAGCATATATATCACTATTACACTATAGCTACACGTTTTTTTATGATTTTTTAAATTTTTTATTTAAACAACACCCCAAACATTTTGTTTACCCATCTGGTCTTGAATTTCTTGCTTCGATCCTCCAATGCGTTACATTTTTCCTTTAAGACACCAGACGTAGATATAATCACTGGGAGTTGCCTCCTAAACTCATTAAGTCACGACACTGACTCATTTACAGTCTGTAAATGCATCTAAATACAAGTTGATTCAAACAAGGCAGCAATTAGGTGTCTATGAGGTCAGCCAAAACCAGACCCGGCGTCACGCATCATCTGTTACACATATATTTAAAAGTATGTGTTTAGTGAAGATTAAACTAGGCTTGTGTTTATAAAGCTTTTTCACAGGCTGTTGATCTGATTTTATGTTCAGCAATTTGATGTCTTATGGGAACATCACACCTACAGTATTTACTACATACATGAAATGCATACAAAACAGAAGCTCAAAGTGTGATCAGAATGATCGATGTTGCACCTTTACCTATTGGACATCTGCCCAGATCATCACCTTAATTTTACTGATAACAGAGTAGACATTTTTAAAATGGTGATGCGCTGGTGATACCTGTCAAGGAAATTCAACAAATCGCAAAAATTCAGAAGTGGTATGTACACAAATTTGGTACAAAACTCTGTGTCATTTTAAGATGGCAGCTTGATATGGACACCTGGACATTAAATGTACTCATAAACTGTCCTGAGTGGTATCTGCCGAGTATCAAAAATAAAGCTCTTGACATAACATCCATCCGTCCATTGATCCCCCAACTTAAGCTACTTCCCTTGGGGAAATGTTTTAGATTCCAAAGATCCACAAATAATATCTACAGGAAATAATTTTTTACCAAGTGCAATTAACTTGTTAAATTGTTGAATTGGATGAACTTGCCTGGGATTGAACCCAAGGTCTCCAGCTTCTTACTGTTGTTTCTATTGCTAATTTTGATTTCTGTGTAACTATGTCTCTGCTTTTTATTTATTATATCCTGGGGGTTTTTTTTTTTTTTGTTTTTGTTTTTTTTTTGTGGCACCAAAGACAATTCTCTACTTGTGGATAATAAATTTTAACCTAATCTAACGTAAATTTACCAGGACTAGGTTATGACCATATCATCCAGCTGTAGTATCTACATGATCTATATAAAGTAATTTTACTTTAACTGATTCAGTAGGAAATTCAAGTATACAACTATGCAGTGGATGAATTGGATATGCAGTGAGGTATAAAGAAATGCCCACATTCTAACTAGCCTGAGATTTCTCTTAATGTTGCCCCTTTATCAATCAAATGAAGCATTAAAAAATCCTGCTTCCAGGGCCTAGACATGTAAGTACTGAATATCTCCCTTTGTATTGACTTCTGGTTTGTCTCACGTTGGATTTTTTTATGTTTAGTTTTACTGTGCACTCATTTAGTTTATGGCTGCGCAAAGAAAAGAGAGTGATCTCCAAGTATTTACAGAATTATAATAATGCCTCCTGAGGAACACCCTCAGTGACTCTTCCAGGGAACATACTGTAGTTTACACCAGCTGATACACAAGATGTTTTCTCTGCCACAATGTGCTGAAGTGTCTTAGTCGTGGTTTCATTGTCGACCCAGTAAATTCCTGCCCGCTTCACAATAAAGCTGCAGCACAGTTAACTGTCGCTCTATGAAATGAATTCTCTTTCTGCAAAAGTTTAGACTGCAGCTCTGCAAATGATATGTTTGACTGGGAAGTCAAGGTTATTTGGATTGTACTTTGCAAAACCAAGACACTCACATAGGTCCCTGTAATAGAACAAGGCAGTTTGTAATTGTAGCAGTTAGGCAGCTGCCTCTTGAGAAAAATCCTACATTGTCTGCCAAATACCCAGGGCATGCCACTCATAATATTCTTACTTGCATGGAACTAAATCAACCAAAGTAAAAAGAGCACCTCCATCTACAGTCCAGGCTTTATGCTGGAATGGAAAAGACTTCTTTGGGAAAAAGGACTGTGTCATATGATACTGGCATTGGATTGGTATTCATTACACTGTTACCTTTACAAGACAATATCTAATGTAAATGTCAACTGTACAAAGAAAAAAACAACTAAATTCACTTCTTCTGAGAATTCAACTCAATCCTTTTTGTAATTCTTTTTCCATTTTTGCAGCTGATTTTGGAGTGTCTGCAAAAAACACAAAAACCTTACAAAGAAGAGACTCTTTCATCGGAACCCCATACTGGTAAGTCATTTACTGTACGATACTTTAACATAAAGAAATGGAGCTGTATGTATTATTTCATGCAACTGAAATGCTTGATTAATTACAATTGAGTAGAACAGATTTTTTTTTTTAACTACACATAAGCAGTAAAGCAAAATCGAAGCAAGTGTTCCTTTTTATGAGCTGTGGCAGGGATTACTACTTATTACTTCCATATCATACCCAAGAATGTAATATTTAGTAGTGACAGAACACACACCTTTCAGTGGTTACATTTAATGTTGTTGCAGTGTGGTTGTCTTATCTGCGTCCTCTGCAAAAGCTTCAGTGTGAACCTTAATTGATCCTATCGTCAGTTAAGCATCAACTAGGTTATGAACAGGTTATCATCCACTGAGGCTCCACTCCCATGTCATTCACATCATGTCTGTGTCCACATGTTGCATAATACTGAATCAAAGTCCAGAGGACAATAGTATGAACACTTGTGGTTTCTCTTGTAAATGAGCAATGTGTTCTGGATTATGAAACCCGTTTTGCAAATTGTCAGCAAACAAATGATTGAGTGTGTTTGATGCTGAAGTTGATGACTTCATATGCAGTAGCTTCCATTTTCCCAGAACATTTGGGTACAAATATATTAATGAGTGCCACATGCAAAATGGTGAGTAATTACTGGCTAATGCTGGCCAAAGGTAAATACTTTTATGACATTATATTTTGCTGTTTTTCTTAACTTATCTTAATGGACCTTAAAAGCTCTCTGTAGCACCTTTGACCACATCAGATTTTTATTACATTATTATCTGAGCCACTCACAACATTTTACGGCCTAAAGGTCCAAAATGTGATAAATTTTTCCACAAGTTATCTTTGGAGAGAGCAGCTTAGTTATCTTGTTAGAGATAGAACGTTATTATATTGTACTGTATATTCAATTCAATTTTATTTGTATAGCCCAATATCACAACAAGGTTATCTCAAAGGGCTTGTAGGTACAACCCTGCAAACCTGCTTATATTATAGAATAATACATTTATTATTATATGTTCTAGGTGTACATTTATTTAATTCAGGTTTTTTTATATAATATATCTTGTTATGAAACAAATTGATGAAAAAAAATGAGCAGCTTAATGTTGTTGTTTGTGGACTCACTATCATTTTAGGACCTCAGTGGAATCATAGTATAGTAAAGTAATATGTTTCTATTAATACTGATGAAACATGTGAGTGTTTTTTCCCTCAGCACATAGTCGTGTTTGTTGGACAGTCACATAGTGCACATTCCATACCATCCAACTTCTGCCTCTCGCGTCTACAGAGTTATTAATTATACGCATACACAAAGGCTTTACTATACACATTATGTAACAACCCCTGTAAGTGTTTAACATTTGTCTGTACAGGATGGCTCCAGAGGTGGTCATGTGTGAGACCATGAAGGATGCTCCGTATGACTACAAGGCAGATATCTGGTCTCTAGGAATCACCCTCATCGAACTGGCCCAGATTGAACCTCCTCACCATGAACTCAACCCCATGCGGGTTCTGTTAAAGATCGCCAAGTCAGAGCCTCCCACCCTGGAACAACCACAAAAATGGTGAGAGCGATCACACATAGTTATGTTTGTGTAAAGTGAGTTGGACTCTCACAAAATAAACACAATATATGTGAAACAAGTTAACCCTTTAATCCCTGAGACATTTCAATGAATCGGACTGCTGTGAATTTGTGTCTGGGTGACATAAAAGCTGCTGTATGTGCTTGTGTTCCTTTCCTTCAGTGGTTTTGCTTTACTGTGTGTTTTAGGGTCAAAACAGGGTTGAATGACAGAAAGAGACAAAGAGGAATTGAAATTTGACAGGTTTTTACTAAATAAGGCACTCAGAATGTACATCAATAAGAGATTTAGGATGTTGAACTTGAACTGTGAACTGTAACACACTGAAGACAAGGTTCTTGTGGGGTCTTAAACAGTCTTTAAAGTCTTGAATTTACAAATGTGCATTTAATACCTTAAACAAGTCTTTGAAAATGTATTTAATTTGACAGTTTGGTTTGAAGTTATTTTGCCATAAACTGGTTTGCTGTATTGTGTCTAAATGTGTCTGGGAAATGTCCAAGCTGCAAAGAAAGGAACGTTAGTCGACTCAGTTCCACCCGTTTCAACCCAACAATTTATATTGAAAATAGGAACCAATTATTGCTAACCTTGCAGCCCCTGGTGAGAAATGATCACAGGACATTCAGTTCTGTGCACAGTATGCATATAATATTCAGTTTCTGCTGATGTTTTCCTAAATTCCAGGAGTCACAAATTTTTTGCCAGTATGGCCATGAAATAGGCTGTGAAATGAGCATCAAATTCTGTTCGAAATAGTCTTAAAAAGTCTTAAATGTAACTTGTCGAAACCTGTAGGAACCCAGTGAACAACAAGTATTTGAATTTTGGCACGGTAGTTTTTGTTTTGGGGCTCTTTTTTTCTAAATCAGTCCAGCTGTTTTTGGCACCTGGTTGAACTCCAAAAAGCAGCTACTTGGTCAAAACTCATTAAAACACAGTAAACAAAAAAAGGAAAATCATGACAACACTGCAGACAGATAAAAAACGACAAGGAAAATTGTAAAAAGAGTTAACTGGCATCAAGTCCTGACCTCCACCCCACTTTATGACACCTTTTGGAATGAACTTCCACCGACAAGCCCTGGATCCTAAGTTACTTATCAGAGTAAATGCCTGGCCAGGTGTCTTTGTACTTTGCTTCATTGTTGATAAACTTTGGCTGTGGAAGGTATTTGATATTTCATCTAAACTGATGAGTTGGTATGGTACTATCCAAACACATTACATCCATTAAATGTGAGTGAAAACCCAGTCTTTTTCACCATGTAGTTTTATTGCTTGATTTTAGTTTTACGAGTCTATTTACTTGAAGGATTTAAATAGTTTTTATTTAATTATAGTTTTTTAATTATTATGAGAAAAGCTTTGATTTATAGAAACTGAAAATTATCTGAAGGAATGTATGACTTCAGATATAATGTACCGAAGCATTGTTTATTTTAAAGTCTTATATCGTGCAAAGCCATTTTATGCCAGTAGACCATAAAATGTTGTTCAACCCAGAACTGAGCTCTGTAATTGTCACCCAGAGCTAAATTAAAAGCAAAACTTTAAATAGTGTAAAATGAAAAAATAAAACGCTGATTTTTGCCTACATTTATTTTTCGGTTTAGTTGGATAATATGTATTATTCTTTGTACTTCTGTAGATTTAGATTAGATTATCTATACACTGGCAAGACACGATCATATGTACATCTTGTCATAATTTGAAGGTCAACTTTTTTCGCTTCATGAGTTGTTAAGTGTGTCAGACTGTCTCCCCTCTTTCGACCTGCAGCTGATTCAGGTCTTTCAACAAACGCAGCAGTGACTCAGGAGAATAACACCTGAGTCAAATTAAACTATTATTGGTTCTCTAACAGTCGAGTGAATCCAAGTGTTCCAGCAGCAAATTGAGTGCTTTACAACTGAAGTAATCAGGTTTTGAGATTGGGGGTGCGGAGCTGACTCTGCATTCCTGCTGAAGGCTTTGTTCTACAGAATGCAGCTGTGGACCAGGATGATCCACATACACCAACACCACAAATATTCTTGTCAAATGATTTGTTAGGTTCTAACTTCTCATCTGTCATTTCTCCCACTTTCATTTGTTGTTTTCATTTCTCAATTGTATTTTTTTTTTTTACCAAAGGTCACAAGAGTTTAAAGACTTCCTGAGAAAAGCTTTGGATAAAAACCCAGAGACACGGCCTTCTGCAGCTCAACTTATAGAGGTAGGCCGTGATGTAATGCACAATTATAACACTAATATTGTACTGTGCAGTAAGTTGATGTATGATACAGCTGAACATTGTCTTCGCTCTGTCCTTATCTCACATCCACACACTTATAGAGGGTCTTTAAATCTTCTATTTTAAGACTTGAATAGAGTGATCCATGCCAGGGAAGAGAGCGGTGCCCTTGTGGAGGAAGGAAAGGATGGTGAAGGCTGTGGGAGTGGGCAGGATTAGAAATGACATGAATGTACTGGGTGTCCATAAAGTCTCTTTACAATTCAACAAATGTATTACAAAAGCAAATGAATAGACAAATATACGGAAATTATTACAAAATGAAAAGTAGATATTGAAGTTTTTTGCCTCATTAAATTCACCTCTATATCGACACCATTAGTTCCACGAAGCACATCTAGACAGTAGTAGATTCCTTGCCATGTTGGCTGTAGCATAGATTCATCAATGGTGGAAATGGTATCACTAGTTGCTTTTCCATTGACCCTGAAATTGTGAATGTAATTTGAGCATAAAAATTGACCTAATTGAAAAATGACAATTTTGCCAAAACTTGTTTTCCGTTAAAAGTTTTTGGGATGACAAGAGGTGGTTTTTCAGGCATAGCACAATTGGTATATCACAAAAAACTGCAATGGAAACACCTTTTTCCGCAACTAGTCACATGAATTAAAAAAAAAAAAAAAAAAAAAAAGATGTTGACGTACGTTACAACAAGTGAAGAAGAAGAATTTTGAAAGAAACATGGCACAGTATGTGTGGACACACCAGTAAACCGAATCATTTTTTAATTTAGTACAGGATAGAGGGGTAATGTTTAATCATAATGAATTTATCTGTAAATCAACACGATATTTACGTTCATCGCCATGTTCATGCAATGACTTCTTGTGTCATCCCATCGCAATAATAAATATACAAATCATCGCATTTGTGATTTAATGGAAAAAACATTACACACTTCTGTTTTTTTGACATTTAGTAAATATCAGTAAAGTTTTGCAAAGATGTTCAGTGGAAAAGCCACTAGTGATATATTACTTCAGGTTGCATATCTTTGTTTGATACACGATATCTTTTACATAACCCCACACCATCACTGTTTTCCTCAGATGTTCTTGGCCATACACGCCTCCCTTTTTCCAACACTGTCCCTGTCTCCATAAATTTCTTGTGCCATGCATGAATTGATGGAGGTGAAGGTGAATGTCTTCCATACTTAATCCTGTAGTTTCGCTGAGTCTTCACGTATCTGATTTTGTTTCAATAAACGATACACATTGTACCTTTTCTTAAGGAGTAGCCATTTTTAGGGGTTTATTTAACAAAACCTATTTCATCAACAGGGTACCTGAAATACACAAATGGAATGTGATTAAAAATGTTCATAACCTCTGAGAACGGAACAAATCTGATTTACATGTATGACTAATTGCTTTTGTGATTTTTTTTATTTATTTTTTTTTATTATTGTGAAGAGACTTTGTGGACACCCTGTACTTACAGAGGTCTATGATTGGGTGAAGCAGTAAAACTGAAGTGCCTGGTTCCTGTTGATGCACCCTCATAGGACAATTTAAACCTTTTTATTCATTTGTGTTTAAAAATGTGATCTCTCAGCAACACTTTAACAGCATCTTAAAATTTGGCATAAATTACTGATTCAGAGTTGAACTGAAATGACTTTGGTGTCTGAAGGTCAAAGGTCAATGTCACTTTTTGTCCTCTCTGATGAATACATTATCTCAGAAACACCTTGAAGAAACAGCTTCAAATTTGCCGCAAACATTCACTTGGACTTGAGGATGAACTGATTACATTTTAAGGTCACAGGCTGCAGTACTCTCCCAAAAATTGTTTTGGAAATAACTCCAGATTTCAGGTTATGATGCAAGAATAGGTGACACATCTGATCTTGTAAGTTTTAATGATTGGAATCCAAATGTGTTCAGAGACACTGGGGCTAATTTAGTGTAAGATCAAACCCAATAAATGTTAAACAAAAGTAGTTTTAAAATGTGTAAATTTAAAACTGAGCTCTGTTGTGCAATTAAAAATAAAAAATCACCAGGTTAATGAGTCTAGGTTTTCTGATGTTAAGCCACAATAATATAATTTAATTTGTCTGGTGACCCCAGACATTCAAAACGGAGACTTTTTTTTTGCTAAAATAAATTTGTTTTTGATCATGTAATAGTTTGCTATACTATGTTACAAATAAATGTTAATTTTAGACTATATTTAGTCTGTAGAATGTATATTATTATGGACGGAGGCAGAAAAGCCAGGTGTAGATTTCTGCACAAAGTGAGAATTTTATTTTCCTTGGTTAGGATATGTACAGTCAGTCCAGCTTGTATTTACAAGGCTGACAATGAATACTGAACAAACAATAACTCAAACTATGAATTATGAAAGAGCTGCAGCATCTGAAACTGACCACAATGAACATTTGAAAGATAAACAGTACCACAGTGCTTCAGTTTCAGACTCAGTTTGTCATGTCTTACATATATTGCGATTGTCTCTCTCAACTCACCATATATTTTTAATTAGTGAGTTTTTATTTTTAGCAATTGCTAGAAATTTTAGGCGACACCATTTGAATTCCAGGTGACCCCACATGGGTTCCCAACCCCAAGGTTGAAAAACACTGTTTTGATGCTTCCCATTGTTGAAAAAGTGATAGAATATTAAAATTGAAAAGCAGATGTTTACCTTCAAATACTCAAACTGTCACAAATATAAACAAAAACAACAAACAACTCATCAAGTAAAAGAGAGGCGGTGTAGCAGTAACTGGCTAACTGTTTTGTAGTTTTTGACAGTTTGTCCAGTCTCCCTGCTCCTGTTTCCTGTGTGAATTTTTATCGAGAGCAGTTCTGCAGCACCCTTAAATGGAGACTCTCAGCTTTCCTCAAGAACTTGATAACTATGTTCAATCTACCTCAATAACACACCCTTAAGTGTAGGTTTGAAGTGAATCCTGGACCACATCTTGAACTGGATTAAACACTTTGGTGCAACATAACTTATTGTAAAAGCTTGATTTGGAACTCCATTGTAACTACTGACCTTGTAAAGAATGACTGAACTCATCTACACACTGAAGTGCCTTTGAAACAGCTGATACATGCAGCCCTGCTCTGCTAACATCTGAGAATGTACATTGGCAGAGGTTTCTCAAAACTCAGAACCCCGACCAAGATTGTAAGAAGAGGTCAACAGGGTGTGGATTAAAAGTAGTAAGAACAGCATCTATTAAAATTCAGAGCCACAGTTTCCTGTCTGTATCCCACAGCTGGGGAATGCCAGCTATTTACATTCCCACCCTCAGCCAATAGCATGTCTGGATTACCACGAGCTCGCCACCTCCAGCCAATTAGAAAGAGGAAGAGATGAAAACCCTCGACCCAGGCCCGCTGGGAATCCTCCATGTGCTCTCTAGTGGGGGGAAGAGAGACGGGCGCGGTCCGCTTTTTGGTGCCTCGCTGGAAGTTTTAGATGTTTATCGTGCCGGCTGCTCTCAACGGCTGTCAGATACCTCATACTGGATAAATGGAGGGTCAAATTCTGCTGAACAGTGATGAATAATAGCAATTTACTGGAAGTTACAGTTGGTATGTGTCAAGGTTTGGTCAGATTTAAAAATGTTGTTATTCACTGGAGCGTCTAAATGCGAAGACATGAAGATGATGATTCACAGATAAGAGGATATGACTGGACTGTGGGTGTTAAATGGAGTCAAATACAGTCTTCGTCAAATAACTTATTAACCCTTAGGTCCCCCTCTGGCATTTTTGTACATTTTTCTCATGTTTTTTTTTTTTTTTTTTTTTTCATTTGGTGGTCATTTTGGCTGTGTTACAGCTTTTGGCATGAAATTCAGCAGGAACTTTTCTTTTTAGTCATATTTTTGGAATCCAGTGTCTTTTACTGTTACATGTGTTTTATACTCCCTTGATACATTATGCACCCTCTGGTTACCTTTGTGGCAAAAATGTACACACAAAAAAAAATGCATACGTCAATTTGTTTTTTTTTTCTTAAAGGAATGATATTTTGCTGTTTTAAATGGAATTATGCATTTTCAAACATTTCCCTGTTGTCTACATAATCTGTAAATGCTATGGTTGTGTCTGAATTCTTCATTAATTCAACTCCACAGGTCCATCTTCAGTCCTTTTCTGAGTAATGACACCAGAAAGGTTGTTTTGAGTGCTGGCCCTTTAAATGCACATGACCCCACCCCCTCTAGGTTGCTGACTGTGCGCTCTGTCCCGTTCAGCCTCTTGTGTTTTATGTAATCTGCTTGAAGTTTGGACATATTTTCACTATGGACTACAACCACTGCTGCTGACAAACAGTTATGTCGTACTCAGAGAAATGTTCATCGAAAGTCTTGCAAATGTCATGACGTAGCTAGTCATATAACGTAACAAATTATGAAGGAATTGAAACGGGTTGTAGAAATCTACTCGATTTTTGCTGGAATGAATATAAAGATAACTTTGCAGCACCTGGAGGGTTCAAATTCAAACTTTATGAAGTGTTAGGGTCCAAATACACAAATAAATGAACCAAAGACTAATAAAAGTGGGTTGAGCAAAATATGACCCCTTTAAGTCTTTTAAACAACTATAATGGAAGTCAATGTGACATTTTTGTCCATGAGGGTAACCAGAGGGAGTATCTGCCACTACATAAAGAAAAATAATGCAGTCAAATCAATTTTGTTGCTCATCTTTGACATATCTAAGGCTCTAATCACAGCCAATGTTCCATCTGCCTACTACTTCTTTGGAAAATATTCAATTTTTTTTTTTTTTTTTTTTTTTTTTGTGTTTTGTTTTTAATAGAAATCACTCAAACTGGCATTTAAAGGGTTAAAATCCTGTTGAATTAATGTTGAATGTTTGGTAGTTGTGAGCAGGGCAGAAGTTGTTTAAGAGATTTATTTAAAGAAAAGCAACAAAAAAAACCCCCACTGATTTTATAACAGGTTTTTCTGCGTGTACATTTTTGCCACAAAGGTAACCAGAGGGTCGTACATTTCAGGAGGGCATAAGGGTTAAGGAACAGGGACGTTGCATTAGTTTTGAATGTTTCTTCTCTGGCTTTCAATCTGTGGCACATGTGTTCTTGTAAAGGAATGTATACAAAACAACATGACACAGTATCAGTCACTGTGGCTGTGTGGCTGGCTCAGACCATCTGGATGGCTAGTGCTCATTATAATGTACAGAGCTACTCCTCCCACATAGTTTCTCATGGTTAGGATTTTTGTGGGGTCCTTGCCAGCACTGCCTTCATTCATATATTGTTGGATGTTTTCCTTCTTTCTCTCTTGATTTTGTGTTTTTGATTATGGAGTGTGTGTGTTTAGGATTATCTGGTAAATGTATCATTGATCCATGGCTTTGTAGTGGTTTGCAACAATGGCATGTGCACACAAACACAAATGCATGCTGTTCTACTATACTTTTGAGGATTCTTGTTGAGTTGATGCATGTTCTTTCCCCCAGCGCTGAGCTGGAGCTTCCGCCTCTCACAACTGCATGCCTGAACACAACATTTACTCTGATCTACAACTAGTTCTACTGTTAAAGAATCAGTCTCACAATGTACGATGAATACTTATTTTTTTCTGTTTGTTTGTGATTTTTGGCCATGGGGGATATTCTTAGTTTTTGGTCTTAGTGTTCATGTTAATATAGAGGTGCCTGGGCTGTTTGTTTGTTTGTTTATTTATTTATTTCAAATATTGCATTAAAATCAAACAACAAAAGAATTATATAAAAGAAAGTCAAACATTCAAAAAGGAACGTGATTAAGTTTAACTTATAATCTCCTGCCCCCTTACCCCATCCTTCACCTACCCTAAATTCCTATGTCAGATTCCCTAAGTAACAAAAAAATCCTCACATATCAGACTAAATTCTGACTATGGACAAAACACAAAGTTGCTGTACATATCAAGGATAGACTGTCCATTTTGCATTTGATTTAAAAGCGCATGCCACTGTTTAATTTTACAGATCTGTACATTCTGGATGATTTTTTTTTTTTTTTTTTTTTTTTTGATGCGTCTGTGACTTATCCTTACAAGAAGGTGTTTTAGTCAGATGGTCAGTGAGGAACAGTTTGACTCAAAGTTGCTAAATTCACTGCAAACCTTCACATATGTTCAAAGATAAACTGAAGAAAGTTTAGAGACTTAAAGGGGTCATATTTTGCTAAACCCACTATTACTAGTCTTTGGTACATTTGTGTATTTGCGGACCCTAATAGTTCAAAAAGTTTGAATTTGAACCCTCCAGGTGCTGCAAAGTTATCTTTATATTCATTCCAGCAAAATTTGAGTGGATTTCTACAACCTGTTTTAATTCCTGTTTTAATTTGTTACGTTTTATAACTAGTTACGTCATGACATTTGCACATATAAGGTCAAGACTTCTGATGAACATCTGTCCGAGTACGGCATAATTGTTTGTCAGCAGCAGCGGTTGTAGTCCATACTGAAAATATGTCCAAACTTCCAGCCGATTACCTGGAATAGTTCAGTTGTTGGTTGTATTAACAAACACAAGTGGCTGAACAGGACAGAGCTGCACAGTCAACAACCCGGAAGGGGGTGGGGTCATGTGCATTTAAAGGGCCAGCGCTCAAAACGACCTTTCTGGTGTCATTACCCAAAAGTAGGGTTGAAGATGGACCTATGGAGTTTAATTAATGAAGAATTCAGACCCAAGCATAGCATTTACAGATTATGTAGATCACAAGGAAATGTTTGAAAATGCGTAGTTCCATTTTAAAAAAGCAAAATATCACTCTTTTAAAGTCAAGGGACTGACCTTATGTCTGTCCTTTCATATGAACGTAACTCATTAAGGCTTTGAGGGAATGCCTTCAAGTATGGCATGTTCATTCATTTGGACTTGGGGATGAATTAAACCTATTTTTGTGGCCAAAGGTCAAATGTCAAAGCCCTTTTAACCTCAGAAAACAGTCATTTTGCTAGTCATTGAGAGAATATCATGAGCAGTTTGTGATCAAGGAGAGTGGACGCATCTGATTGAATCTATGGCTCCTGTTAGTTTAAGGAAATTACCAGGAACTGTGGAATTTGATACTATTTGGGTCGTGGTCTCCTTCCATTAACTTAACTTTTTATTCACGGCAGAAATGTTTAAATCCCTTCTTATCTTTCTTTGAGGAACATTATTAAGAAAGGCTTTAAAATATTTTGAACACTCTGGTGATCCTCAGCTAGTCTTTCCCATATTCAACTTTAGTATTGGATCATGATTATAATCACTTTAATATCGACAATTACATACATTTCCTATACTGTCTACATATTTTCTTATTTGGGGTTGTAAATTGCATTGATGAAAGCTAATGTTAAAACTTTCAGAAACAGTTTTTCTGTAGATAAACCCTTAGTTTCTTCATACTTCCAAGTTGTCATTGTTTCTTTTTCTACTATATAGGTATTTCCAGTTAAAGGTTCAATAAAATGAATCAGGAGATGTTTGGAGACACATGCAGTACTAGTAACCATATCCCGTACTTTTAGTATATGAGTTAACATGGATATTCCTTCTAAAAAATGCACCTTTTTTAAATATAACTTTTGACACCACAAATACAGCAGAAATGTGAGATGTTAGTAACAGTCAACAGAATTTTATTTATGTAGTCCAAAATTACTACATACCATTCTCCAAATTTTACCCCTAACTTAACCTAAACCTAATTATACCCTCAATCTTAAAACCAAGTTTTAACGACCCCAACAACCCTAAAAAATCTAAAGACTAACCAAAATTACCTATCTGTCCAAAAATGCCCTCGCTCAGCAATGAAAAGTCAAATTTGTTCTTCCACAGACCTATGCATTAAAACACACATACTTGTCTGTCATTACTGTGCAGGTACCTCATGCCCTCCTGCAGCCCCCTGCTTGGGTCCCCAAATGGACCATATTGTTCACATTTAACCTTTTCATGCCCAGCCAAGCATATAAGACCCAAAATCGCAAGCCTCAGTGGGTCAAAGGCAACATGAAACCGTAAAAGAGTAAAGATAAGCTCCACTGATCCACATCTTGATCCACAATGCCAGTAAGAAAACATACTGAGGTTTAACACGGCACCATTTGTGTTTGTCTGCTTTGATTTACCCCAGGGAAACTGGGTTTAGTTCCATCATGAGGGTCTGAGTGGAAATCTCCCTGTTCACTGTTGGAGCTAATAATAAGAAGAAAAGATAGAGATGCTCAGATAGTCAGATAAAGAAATAGTTTGTGTTATTTAACATGTTACAATAGATTAAACATTACACTATGATTACATTCAGACATCAGATCTTAATGCACAATTCGGATTTTTGGGTGAAATCCAATTTTTTTGCATGGTTGTTCACGTTACACCTTAAATGCAACTTCTATCAGTTTTGAGTATGAACAAAATGCGACCCTGAAGTGATCCACATGCGCAAAAGAGGTCCTGATGTAATATGTAACCACACAGGCATGTATTTTGTTTACAGAAGTAAATATATTTTTCCTGCAACTCCTCCTCCTGGGATGCAGAATTGTGGAGTTTGTCACATTTCAATGATGTAAAGGTTGGATAAATGTGACCTGGCTATTCAGACTGAAGTCGCATTGCAAAATATCAAATACATATCAGATTTAGGACCACATATGAACGTGGGCTTGGTCAGATATGAAAAAAATTGGATTTGTGCTGTTCAAACTGTCTTTAACAAATAGGATTTAGGTCACATATGGGCAAAAAAAATCGGATTTGGGCCACATTTGCCTCCAGTCTGAACATAGCCTATGTTGAACAAATTGACGAAAGTTTAGTCATACTTTGGTCATGTGATCAAAAAATGATAAGAATTTTCAGCTCAGTCAATAAAGATAATGATCATAATACATGTTATTTCTTTGAAAGTTAAAGGCAAATTTTTTGGCCCGGGTATAATTTATAGAAATCAGTTGGTTATTAGTTATTAGGTTATTGGTTATGGTTTTGCTAAAGACAGAAGTTGAAGACAATGTGAAAAATATAAAACAGGGCAGAGAAAGTCTTAATGAGGCAAAAAGTTGAAAATGGTAATTATATGTTGTAACAGATGGAAATGCATAAGATGTAAGAAGATGAAAACTAAGTATAGATGGAAAATAAAAACAAGGCTACAAAACAAGATGAAAATAATTAAGACAAAAAAGACACAATAAGAAGAAAACCAAAACAGAGCATTAGATGAAAAGATATTTTAAAAAAAGTCAAAAAAAAAAAAAGCAAACAACATAAAAGGAAAAGATACAAAAAGAAAGACAAAGATCTACAGACAGATGTAACAAGACAAAAAAGCACTTGACACAACACTTAAACAATGGAAAAGTTCATGCATTTAGAGGCAGACATTTAAAACGATTATAATGATGAAATGCATGTTCAGGATAAAAATAAAGTGTAAAGTAAAACGAAACATGAAAGTGTTTTTGTCTGACATTGTAAAGAAAATAATTAATCCAGCCCTGAATTCACAATAACTGTACAATAATAATAATAATAATACAGCTTCTGTTTTTATCATGTAATTGCATTTCCTTTTTAAAGCTTTTAAAAACTGATTTCACTCTCTGAGCCTTGTTTTCTTCTTTCCACTGTGGCGTAACATGGTTCGATGTATTTCAGCATTTACACCACCTCACTCATTAGACAATTAGCTGACTGTTGTTTGTCACTGGAGAAGTTAAAAGCCAGAGCCTAATGCAGGGCATGAGCTAGCATGAACACACACACACACACACACACACACACACACACACACACACACACACACACACGTGTTACGGTCCAGCTCTGCTTGTAGCCTTTTCCCTTTTTGTCAGCTGTACCAGTTAAATTGCTCTGCAGTGCAAAGCATCTGAATAATAGATGATTAGTCTTTTATCTCTGCAGCACATAATACTGTTTTATTCTCTTTGCACTTTTCTTTTTATTGCTGTATTTGCACCCTCACATGAATCTGCTCTTTTTCTGAAGATGGTATACAATGACTTTCTGTTCTTAGTATCGTTGCCTGTAGTGTATATATAGTTACATAATTTCATCATTATTAACTTATCCACTGAGTCGGAGACCCAGTATTGTTCAGAAACTAGCAGGTGGCAGATAGGATTTCCCCAGTGAAAGTCTCCTGTAGCCTTACCTTTCATGCTCATTACCCACTGGCAACTCCACAGCTAACCTTAATACAAATATTGGTGTCTTTATTTAATACTGTAACCTGAATCTCTGTCTGGAAAGTGTTGTTGCTTTGCATTCTGTTTTAACGAGAATGAACCTAAAACCCTTGTCTCTGTCACTTGTATCTGCAGCACCCTTTTGTGAGGTCGGTGACGTCGAACCGTCCGCTGAGAGAGCTGGTGGCCGAGGCCAAAGCTGAGGTCATGGAGGAAATCGAGGACAATAGAGAGGAAGGAGAGGAGGACGACGCCATGGAGCTGACTGTGGTACCAACCCGGCATCTTTTCTGTCCTATTATTGTTTTCAACTTTTCCTTTACTTTGTTCGTCTCTAAAAAAAAAAAAGTACCTCCCTCTCACCTTTTTCCTGAAAGCTCAAACATTTGGAAGCTGTAGTTTTGTAAAGAAAACGTGACTGTACATTTTATTTTTATTTAGTTTTTTATTGTTTTAGTTCGGCTTAATTTTTTATGCTGTAAAAAAACAAAATAAAACTATATTTCGGTTCAAACTCACCTGCATTTTATAAGGGATGACAAAACTGTCAATCATGATTCTCCCTCAAAAGAGCATTTAATGATCTTTTTCCAAATTACCAAACTCTAGTTTAATATATGAATATAAAGACAATTGACAACATATTTAAGAAAATATCTTGGTCTTCGTTTCCCTTAACTTTAATAACCCTTTTTGACAGGAGGGTACATTGCTTTTCACTGGGTGGCCTCAAGCAAGAGTTCTGTGGCTTTTAGAAAACATCCTTCGTGCTAGTGTCCCCAGACGCTGTAATTATGTTAAATGCATGCGTATAATCACGCATAGGCAAGCTGTCACCTGCACATGAACCCATGCCCAGAATGGCACACGCATTCTGCCTCGAATTCCCTCGCATGGAAAGTTTCACTTTTTGACCCCTTTGATTTCTTCATAAACATGACCTTCCTGGTCCTTTCCACAGGAACCATTCATAAATCCACAGAGGGCACAAGATTAGAAAGTGACATAGCATGAGGGTGCAGCGTACCGCCATCTACACAAACAAAGGAACAGAAACCGGAATACTAGCGTTCAGCAACGCCCACGCAGGGTTAAATATAGGTGTTTCTTTTGACCTCGCTCCTGTATAGAAATGCTGTCACCTCCCAACTTCTGATGGAATAAATTATTAAAGGTTCAAACGTTGTTTTCATGTTGTACGCTGACCCTTAATTAAACTCTGTTGGTCTACCTGATCCCAGCAAGTAGAGGACCCAACATGTAGCCTATGAACAGGAGATTGAACCAGTCAGATGTGTTGAGTGGATGTGTCTCTCAACGTGGAAATAAATACTTGCTGACTGATTTCTTCCAGCCTTAATGTCAGCCCTGACATTGAATTGAATGACTTTAAACTGGTTTGTGTGACTCCAGTGCAGCTCTGATCTGCTTTGCTCTTATGCTTCTCTGATCTGTGGCTGCCAGGAGAAAAAAAAACAGAATTGTTTCTCCAAATATAACTTCCAAGAATCTGAAAGCAGGTTTCTTTCCATATATCACACACAACCAGACCAACGTGTTTGAAGAGAGAGAGAGAACATTAAAGAGGCTGCACCTGATCATAAATACGTCTCAGATCCAGTGGAGGCATATTTCACGAAGCTGAATTGTTCCGTTTACAGCAGACTGTTATTCTGAAAATAACTTCCTCTGTGGTGTTTGTAATTATAGACCACATGTCTCACAGACATGATTGGAACCTTCTGCAATTAGATTCAAGTTAGCAGATTTTTTTAGTCACTTTGGAATATAATCAACATACTGAGCCATATTTAACATATTGGTCTGGTAAGTATGGTTATTAAGTATTTATCCTCTAACATGATTTTTATCTTGAGAAGAATTTTGCTCATCTATCATTTCTAATCAATGTTTTTAATTTGCAACGTAAAACAGGTATGAGTAACTCATTTGAGGATTCTCTTAAAATGAGATTTTTCATCTCAGTGAGGATTTCTGAAAAAATATTGTTTGATATTAATTGTTAATTGTTTAGCCCTGCGATGAATTGGTGACATGTCCAGGGTGAACCCTGCCTTCACCCAATGGTAGCTGGGAAAGGCTTCCGCCCCCCTGCAACCCTCTCGAGGTTAAAGCGGTTCAGCAGATGAATGAATGAATATTATTTAATAATATAAAGATTCATGCATAGTCATCACCAGGAAATTATAGGTTGTCCAACTTAATAAAATATATTTAATAAAAATAACAAAAATTTAATCAAGCAACAAACACCCAAACTAAATGAAAACTACAATGAATAATGCAATAGGAACTGAAATTAATTGGAAAATGTAATTATAATCAGGTTTGTTTCATTTTTGACTGATTTTTCCAGCCTTTATAAATCAGGGGTTCCTTCATAAAACCTGAATATTTAATACTGACTTAGAAAAATAACTAATCATTACCTTAAAATATGAGTACTTTTGTATTTGTAAAACTTAAAGTAAACTGAGATCAACACCAAAACCACAACACTAAATGAAAAAAATTAACTTATTTGCTATATTTACAAATTTATATAATTAATTTCTATTTTATAAAAAAACGCTTTGGTTTGTTTTCAATGGAATGCTGGTCTTAGCACTAATGAAATTTACATAATAGAACCAACCATGGGCAGTTGCACATAATCTAATAACGATAGAAGTGCCTATCAAGAGTCAAATATTAATATAAGAGCTACTACAGAACTACCACTACTACTACAGAACTATTTAAGCCATTATTTACACAGGCTTTTCAGCTGTGTAATTAGTGTGTTTAGTGATTAGATCACTATCTGAGCTCAGACTACCACAGTGAAAACCAGCAGCGTAGGAGTGTAAGCAGGCATGACTGCATTCCCACCAGACCAAAGGTTACGGTTACTTCCCTGAAGGTGGGGAGTCTGAACCACTTTAGTCTTTAGCATTTGGACTAAAACCACATTTCACAAAGGTTAAAGACATTAACATTCAGGATAATACCAGTCTTTCACTGTAAAGTCTGAAAACGTTTCTTGTGTTGTTACGTAACATCTCCCCACTCTCCTGGTCTCTGTCCTGTTTAGTCGTCAGGTAAGGAGCCATGTCAGACCAGTCAGACCAGTCTGGAAGGTGACCAGTCCACCACCCCAAGCCCCACCACACCCTCTCCAACCACACCGATTCCTGTGCCCAGGAAGGGGATTGAGCCTAATACACCTGCAGAGGAGAAGCCAGCCTCAGTCATGGTGGTACCTGTTCCCCTGCCACGTCAGAATCTCCCTCACAAAGAGCCAGTGGAATCAGGAGACAAGCTTCCGCTTGAAGTGCTTCTAGAGTCGGACAAGTCTGAGAGTGAGGCCTCAACAAAGACTTCCAGCTCCGACTCTGGTATTGAAGATGGAAAGATTAGCCCCACTTCAGAGGAAGAAAAGGTGCTCTTTGAATGATAGACATACATAATTCTGTCACCTGGTTCCTTCATTAGTGGAAAAAAACTGTGCTGTACATTTTGGTGTATATTTTTTAGCCATGATCATAACTAAGTCAGTGTTTCAGGTTGTTGTGGAGACACCGGAGACAGAGCAGCCGCCGTCTCTTCCCCAAACGGAGGTGTCCGAGGAGCATGTGGATATCATCATAGACTCGACAGAACCAGAGGCCCCCAAAGTCCAGGTGACGGAAGAAGAGAAGAGCAATATTATTACCAATGGAAATGTACCAAGTCCAAGCCAAAGTCCTCCTACGAGCCCTGCTCCCACCTCTCCTCCTTCTTCTCCCACTCCTGCTCCTGCTCCCGAACCTCGTGGTGGGCTGAATGACAGCATCACCAAGGCTACGCCGGAGCGGATGTCGACAGGAGGAAACACTGAGCCTGTGTCGGCCTATATCAATGGAGGGATAATCAACAAACGGTACTCTTATTCAGGCAGCATGATGTCGGAGAGCATGGACATATCCATCAACAAGGAAAACATCTCAATGTATGCAAGGGTGAGTCAACACTATTACACACTTCACTACTTACAAAACTGACATAAAATAAGACTTCATGAAGTGGAGATTGTAGTTTTATTCCATGTGACTAGCATGAGTACTTTAAAAGCCTAATCATCTTTACTTTAGCCTTAGAAGGTTCAACATGTAGGCTTTGCAAATTGTTGTATGTTAACCCTTTAATTCCTGAGACATTATTTCAATGAAACGTGCTGCTGTGAATTTGCACCTGTTTCGGTGTCATAAAAACTGCTGTGAGTATGTGCTTATGTTCCTTTTCCTCAGTGGTTTTGCTTTACTGTTTGTTTTAGGGTCAAAACAGGGTGGAATACCAGAAAAAGACAAAGACAGGAATTTGAGTTTGACAGGTTTTTACTAAATAAGGCACTCAGAATGTACATCAATAAGATTTAGGATGTTTAACATGAACTGTGAAACTGGAACACACTGAACAATAACAACAAGTATTTGAATTTTGGCCCAGTAGTATTTGTTTCTAAATCAATCCAGCTGCTTTTTTGCACCTGGTTGAACTCCAAAAAGCAGTAACATGGTCAAAACTCGGTAAAAAAACAGTAAAAAAAAAAAAAAAAAAAAAAAAAAAAAATCATGGCAACACCGCAAAAAAACAGTAAAAAAAAAAAAAAAAAACGGCAAGGAAAACGATGTGTTAAAAAAATTTTTTAAAAAAATTTAAAAAGCCCTAACCATCTATTTTTTTTATACCAGGTCGGTCTCACTCACTGCTCTATGGTTTGCCCCCATTACACAGGCAGTGGGGGGTGCACTGAGCACGTTCAGATATCTATTGAAAGCACTAGGTCTATTCTCTCAGCACACTCTGAAATTTTTCTCATTGAGCAAATGGTTGAATTTTAATGAATATTTAAAATCACACATACAGAACACTCACCAGATATGTTAGGAGCTAATGGGTTACCATGACAGCGTTGGGTGTTGGTAGTTTGTTGATGTCAACTATGTCTATGATAACTTCACAATATATATAACACTCAGTTAAGTATGATATTAAGTGACAGCTAGTTTTGAAGTTGCAGATATCACAACTGAATATAACCCTCATCCACAGTGGCTGCAAAAAAAGACAGACGGCCCTCATTAGAACCAGTGTTTGGTTTGTCCATTTTGGGCTTTTTAGGTGTTGTGGTATTAACTGGGATCCACATTTGCATGGGGCACAATATAGTGGACTCAATAGAGGATGACCCACTCCATTTGAAAATATAAATGGCTCATTCCAAGATGAAACCATAGACTTTATATAATTAGTCAATCAATCAATCGATCAACCTTTATTTATAGAGCGCTTTTCATGCACAGATGCAACACAAAGTGCTTTACAGAATTAAAACAATTACACAATAAAAACAGAAAAACAATTACAAAGAAAACCCCTCCCTCCCACCCTCCATACTAGACACGCACACACACACACACGCACACACACGCACACAACAGGGAGACATGGCATGGCACTGAGGATCAAGGAAACGCCACCTTTGGGGCCGTCCACACTGGGAGGAGCCGCAGGCCGTGCCATCGGGGGGACCGGCACCCAGGCCCCCCGACTCCGACAGACAGGTGGACCCCCACATCGAAGGGAGGACCCCCAGCCAGCCGGGCCAAAGGGACCCAAGGACAGTACCCCCACTAGCAGACCAGACACAGCTCCCAGTGTGGAGGACCCCCCTGAGGAAACACTGGCATTAAAAGCTAAAGACTAAAAGCATAACATAGGACTAAGAGAATAAATAAAATAAAATAAATACAGTACCAAGAGTAAAATACGTAAGATTATAAATAAAATAGAATAGATAAAGTATCAGTGATAATAAAACAAAATAGGAACAAGAAGAGTTTAAAAAATTAGTTAAAAGCCTGATTAAAAAGGTGTGTCTTTAATCTTCTTTAAAAAAAAAAAAAAAAAAAAAAAAAAAAAAAAAAAAAAAAAATATATATATATATATATATATATATATATATATATATATATATATATATGTATATATATATATATATGTATATGTATATATATATATGTGTATGTGTGTATATATATGTGTATGTGTGTGTATATATATATATATGTGTATGTGTATATATATATATATATATATATATATATATATATATATGTATATATATATATATGTATATGTGTGTATATATGTGTATATATATATAATTAGTGGATGGATAAACCATGATGTTACCCGTTGGTTTCTGAACCACTGTTTTGAAGCTAGTAGTTTGTGATTTGTTTGGCTCAGTAAAAAGGTAAACACCAAACATTTAGTCACAAAGCCATTTTATGGTCTTAGTGTAATAAAAATGCATTTTGTTACATAAACAGAAACTCTGAAAGTCCAGCAGGGCAGGTGAGCATGCTGTCATACAGACCTGTCAATCAAAGCTTAATGCTTCCGTTTCCCCTGAGATTTGATTAATGGAGCAATAATCATCACTTATTAGAGGTTTAAAATAAAACTGATGAGACTGGAAACCATTCGTGACTCATTACTTGAAGAGAGCAGTCCATGCAAGTCTATTGGTGTCAGGACTTTGGGAGCCAAGCCAGTAGCCGACACAGGTATTACACTGTAAGATGCTCCCACTTACGTTTCATTTTGAAACTGACGTCCTTGATGAAAACAACAGTTCTCATTTTTGTGCTATTATACACCAGTGAAAACAAGTGAATGTTATATTGAATTTTTGCTGTTTTATTTTCCTAAATCCTCCTAAATTCTATACCAGACTTAAAAAAGTCTTAAATGTACCTTGTTCAAACCTGCGTAAACCCTTAAATATTCCTATGTTTTGAATGTACTTCGTGTTGCCAAAAAAGCAGGGAAGATGCAGCAGAGCTTTTAAATCATTTTAAGTTCTTTGTAAAAGACGATAAAGATGAGTGAACTTCACATGTAGTCTCTCTTCAGCATGTTTTGGTGGTGAAACAGACTAATGCCGATGTGTCAAAATACATAGCAGCTCACTGCCTCCGAAGGAAAACCCCTCCTTGGAAAAACGATTTCTCTGCACCCATGCAGGAACTGAAAGTGCATTGTGTTGTGTTTTGGGGTGTGGGTGTTGGCCATCTGAAACAGAGGCCTGCCTGTCTTCTATTAGGCTTGACTCACACATTTCATCAAGGGTGGATCCAGCGAGGGATGCTGCTTATTGACTTCAAACCTCAAGTTTTATAGTCCACATTAGCCTAGATTTCTTTTTTAATCAGTCATGATAAATACTAAATCTGTATGTATTCAGTGACTTCAGGCTGAATTATTCACATTCATATTTCAATTTACAACAATACATGTCAGACATAATCCAGTGATTTATAGCCAACTCGTTTATCCCATGGTGGATGTATCAGAGCGGTCTTGATATTTATCAGATCTGTGCCCAGTCTAACACCACCAGTGAGGAAGTGAGTAGGAAGGAGAGAAGACAGAAACTATTTTATCATTAGACGCCAAGCCTCTCTGTGGCAAAATATGCATCATTCTCCATTCATTACAACCAATGGTGGCCTTTGTGTGTGTTCAGTTCAGTATTTACCACTGTGAATGGAAGTTTCTATGCAGCCCATTGTCGTCCAGTTGCTTCTGGGGGCTTTTGGACAGACCGTTATGGAAATCCTATTGACTGTGTGTGGAGATGGGCCTGTTTGTGGTATGTTAAGTTTTTCCAGAACACATTATTCAGCAAGAACCTCAGCCAGCAGCTTGTGGTGAGAGTGCACAGGGTATCAGTGTTTTTTAGATAGGACAACACAGGCAGACATAACAACATGTGCAAATGCATGTCTGCGTAGAGGAGAGCGCTGTAACAGAACCACTTATTCATCATTAACTAATTTCTTACTGTGATAGTGGTAGCATGTCTCTTTATGAATCATTAAAAACAGTTATTACTGCCTTCTTCTACATGACCATATTCTATAATGACTAGCCTCTCAGGAACCTTCTAATCAGTGCTCAGTGTTAAGTGTGTTATTGTACATGAATAACAATGTTAATATGCTTTGCTCAGCTCCATGAGTGTCAGAAGCTCCAACTTTGACTGATAATATTTACAAAACTACTGCACTTTGAGACCCAGAAAGTTCAAGACTAATGCTTAAGTGTAGACCAGTAAAGAACCTATTTTTCCATTTAGTGGCATCTTTCAGATAACTCTACATTAATCAGAAATTGTTCATATTCTGAAGTTGTATGTAACAGACTGTGATCTTATGTTACTGTTAAGCATAACGTGATATTGTTGTTCTGGTGCTTTTCCTACAGTATATATTAGAAAAGACAAAGATGTTAGTGTTAATTATGTCCATTTTACTAGTTGAATTCTTTTATTAACTTGTACTTTTTACTATAATTTCATCAGGCAGAGCATGTTATGATGGGGTCACTACTTCCTTGCTATCAATAAGCAGTATTGGGAGTTTGTAGAACTGTTAGTTAATGGCCCTTATAGAATACAGTCAAAGTGTTAATTGCAGCATTAAGTGATTGTTTAACCCATAAAAACCATATACTGATGTAAACTATTTCATGCCTGTTGATCCACTAATCCTATCAATACATGTAAATGGTGTAAAATACAGTTGGTCATCTTTTCGTGGTCATCAGATATGATCCATTTGGATGTTCAGAGGGTCCGTAGTGAATGTGGAAACACCATCATCTTCTATAACATTGATTCACCAGTAAAATCCATGGAGTTTGATAAATGACAATGGATGGAGACACTTGATTTGTGTTCAGTTAATGATATATTGTACAGAAAAAGTCACTTTTTCTTCAGTTTTCTCTGTTTCTGATATAATGACCCTCAACTTTAATCTGAGCTTTTATGGACATCTACATGATCAGTAAATCAAATAAAGGGAAATAGGTCATTTTTATTTAAAAATGCAAAATACAGACCATAATATTACAATAAGTGCTAATAAATCACTTAGAAATGATAAACATAGAGAAAAATTCATTTTGGGGTTAAGGGACATTACAGTCCTAATATGCATTCAAATGAACAACTCGTACTGATTATGTGTACGTTCAGTGTTACTGACAACTGGTTTTATGAATGGGAGGAACACAGGTTCACTTAAAAGCAAAAAGCAAACAAAGTGTATGACCTGCAGAATAACCCCTATGTCATGTGATATAGCTTTGGTGTGTACTTAAAAACACACACACATTTAGATTTATTTGCCCTGTAAATGTGTCATTCAGTTGGAAGGCAGTCAAAAGGAGTCCATCCAGTAGCTGTGATCCCTGGCCTCACCCTGACTCATATGGAGTCCATTTGTTCAGCTGTACTGGTCCCTCAAGGAAGATTTCACTGTGGACGTTACTGACACCAGTTTAATTCCTGATCTCACCATCCCATCATTCACCTCTCCGCTCCACACATGCAATGGCTTTTTATGACCCAGAAGTGACGATATCCAGCATCAGAGCTACCTCTGTTTGCTGTATAAACCCTGTGGTATCAGTTTGGTAAATACTGTCAATGGAAGCTGATTAAGATTGGAAAAACTTGTAACGTAACGTGTTTAGTTAGCCATAAAGTCTTTCAACCACAGGAAGTTGAGCTCTGACTCACGTAATGAACAAATGAATAACAATGAATGTCTTGAAATAATCCCCCCCCCCCAAAAAAAAAACAAAAAAAAACCCAAAACAAAACATGTTTATTAGGATTTGTTAAACTTTCATCTGGGAGCAAAGAGAGAGGCCGTTGGCCTGATCCTGGTGATCTTCATGAACAAAAATAGACCTTGAACTTCCAAAATGTGACAAGAAAAAGTCTTATATGGTTTGACAACTGCACATTTGTAAGTTATTGGGCTGCAATCACTTGATGAAAAAAGCATATTGTGATTCCAGAAGTAATCAGATTACTGATGAGTTTCCAAGTCAAACGTACTTAAAGGTATATTGGTATAAACAGTACAAAACTTCTAAAACTCTACAAATATCACAATGTTAAGGTTCTAGCATGTGATGATTGGGGGGAAATCTTCGTAAATACCTTTGACCGTATCATAAACCAAGTTGACTGAGAGGAGATGAGACTTCTACAGTTTGTTTTGGCTCTGTTTAAGTGGAAATAGCCCACTTAATATATCAGTATTAGCAAAATGTGGCCCTGATAGTTGCCAATGGCTAATTTTAGTCTTCACAAGTAGAATTATAGACTTTAAGGGAACTAAATGTTACAAAAATGATAGAAAAACAAAACACGTCTATCTACACTAAGAGGGCTTTGACTAATCACATATTTTTGAGCAGTGGAAGTGTTGCTGGTTTAATCACTGATCACTCACAGAAGCAACATGGAATCTCTGACCATGATGTTTGGTTTCTCCTATAAACAATAGCATGAAAATATCATATCATCTTGCTTTATACTTTAATTTGGACAGAGACAAGAGCTTTTCTCCTTGATTTCCATCCTTCTGCAGCTTTCATTTAGTATTTCTTACGCAGTATCTCTATCTGCTCAGTATCACTGCATCCAAGATGTCACCAGACACTGAACCTTTTAAATCGTAGCATATTGTCACTTATAGAATTACGCAGGCTAGCATTGCGATTCCAATAATTGTGCAGGTCTAATGGATTTCTAAAGAATACAACCCAAATCTACATGCTGTAGGCTCTTGGGGAGCATTGTTGTGGAGATTGTGTAACTAAAAAAAGGGCTGGAGTTCTCAGGTCACATTGTGTCATATTTAGTGGATGATACCTTGTTGTTTTTACTGAGGTACTTCCTTTTTCAGTCTCTGCATTATGTTGACAGGAGAGCATTTTTCCTCGTCATAGTAGAACCAGACTGACTGGAATATTAATACCTTTGTCAACACATGGAGACAAATGCAGTTCAGCCTTTCCTTCCCTGTAGGTCATGACAGACTCAAAACTATAAAATGCCTTCACACTGTGTCATGAATCTTTCTACGTAACGGAGTCCTTATATGTCCAGCCTTGTCACTTTTTAGTACACAGCCTGACTGATCTCCCCCCAAAAATGTCCCTTTAAACATGTGGTTTTCCTCCTGCATAGAAGAAATTACATGTAAGAGCACAAGTGCAGGGGAGATGTCAACTCTAACAGAAATAAAATGTCACCATTTTTGGTAATATTTCTTCCCTCTATCTCTTTTTCTTTCTCTTTTTTTCAGAATTTCTCCAGTAAGACTCTGAAGCGGACCAGGAAGTTTGTCATTGACGGCGTGGAGGTTAGCGTGACCACTTCCAAGATCATTAGGGATGACGAGAAGAAAGATGAAGAGATGAGATTTTTAAGGTATATGGTATTTACAGAACAAACAGTATATAGACAAAGCTGCCCCCCTCTGTTTTCCCAACAAAAGTCTGTTTTTGAGTCTTTTCTTGTTGTCATTGACGACCATGACCTTATGGCTTTGTCCATTCCTCTGCTCAAAGTGGAGAGGTCACTGTTCTGTTTTATGGGCTTTATCCCCTTGAGAATGGTCTAGACAAGGGAAAAAAAGACTGATTTGATTCTTTTACTACTTTTAGATCAGGGTGAAGCTAAGGTTAGCAACAGTTTACAGAATCCAGATGTTCAGACCAGAATTATCCATGTGTTTTATTTTTCATTTTCCAAAAAGGGTACCATGTATAAATGATGTTTAGTGCACTTTTGAGGGAACTAAGTAGAGTTGTGGCAGCTTCTAGAGGGCACTGAATAGTGCTTTTGCCATCTAGTGGTAAGAGTATGACAGTGCACCTTTATGAACAAAAACGCACAACCTGGATTTATCAACACAAATATTTCAGATCTTGCCATTGGATAATTACTGCTGTGATTAACATGTGGAACCTACAAAATGTATTTAACCCAGACCGATGCACTAAGTAGCTTTTCATTTCATCAGCCATCAGTTTGAACCAACATAAAAGTTGGATTCATTCACTTGATGGTGTAAAATCCATGTATGGAAATGAGGTCTCATGTCCAACAGAGTCCAGACCTGAACCCCTTTGAGAATTTTTGGGATGTGATGGAGATGACTTTACACAGTAGTTCAACTCTCCAATATCAAAACCAGACCTTGGCCAAAAATTTTTGTAAAACTGGACAGAAATGGATGTTATGACATTTATTGTGACATTGTATTAACATTGAGTGACTAAAACAATGCTGCAGTGAATTCATACTGTAATCAAAGCTAAAGGTGGTCCAATGAAATATTAGATTGGGATGGGGGTTTTTTTGTGGGTTTTTTGGCCAGCCTGTGAATAATATCTGGGTCAGTTTAAGTTTTCCAAACATTTTACACTGTTTCAGTCTTTGATGAAAAGCAAAAACTAAAAAACAGTCACTTTTAATGGTTTAAGTCTTAAACAGTCTGGTTTGTGTGTGTTTTTTAGACGTCAGGAGCTGCGTGAGCTCCGTTTGCTGCAGAAGGAGGAGCACCGAGCTCAGTCTGTTCTCAACACCAAACTGGAAACACAACGAGAACAAATGCAGAGACGATTTGATCAGGAGATGAATGTGAGTCACATAACCTAAGAACTGAAGCTGTAACTGACTTAATTTTCTTGCAACTAAAGCAATGTTTTCATATTTTCATAATTATTTAGATAAGATGAGATATGAATTTATTTATCCCACTGTGGGAACATTTCACAGTTAACAGCAGCAACATACAATAAGCAAGTGCAGAGAAAAAGACAGGTAGATAAACCACAAACAGTGAAATGCAGGGTGACACAAAAAACCGGGAACTTTTTAACAATCCAATAAAACCAAGAGTGATGGAAGAAAAATAGTTTATTCATAGTAATTGAAACCTTAAAACATGCCATTTAAGAAACAATGATGGAATTTTCATTTTTTTAAAATTACTTCCTGTAGATGGCGTCCTCCTGTACGAGTGCATTCTTGAAATCTGCTGTTGAGATTCCTCATTGACCGCTGCAACATCTCAGCTGGGATACTGTGAATTTCATCCTGAATTCTCTGTTTTAACTCATCCAGAGTTCTTGGTCGAGTTGTGTACACTTTACTCTTGAGATAGCCCCTCAAGAAAAAATCCCAAACGGACAAATCTGGCGATCTAGGGGGCCAGGGAACGTTACCGAATCTTGAGATCACACAGTTACTGAACAATTGTCGCACAGCAGCCAATGGTTACTAAAATGGGGGTGTGTTTACTTGCTCAAGGTCACTGTCTCGCAGTGCTGCCACTTGCTCATGTCTGTCAATACGCACTTCAACAATTCCCGTTTTTTTGGCCAATGGTTACCATAGTAACCATTGGCGGCTGTGCGACAATTGTTCGGTAACCGTGTGATCTCAAGATCCGGTAACGTTCCCTGGCCCCCTAGATCGCCAGATTTGTCCGTTTGTGATTTTTTTTTTTCTTGTGGGGCTATCTCAAGAGTAAAGTGTACATGACTTGACCAAGAACTCTGGATGAGTTAAAACAGAGAATTCAGGATGAAATTCACAGTATCCCAGCTGAGATGTTGCAGCGGTCAATGAGGAATCTCAACAGCAGATTTCAAGAATGCATTCGTACAGGAGGACGCCATCTACAGGAAGTAATTTTTAAAAAATGAAAATTCCATCATTGTTTCTTAAATGGCATGTTTTAAGGTTTCAATTACTATGAATAAAATATTTTTCTTCCATCACTCTTGGTTTAATTGGATTGTTAAAAAGTTCCTGTTTTTTTATGTCACCCTGAATTTAAAATAAAGAGAAAAATAAGAAATTAGGTATTTAAATATTTATAGAATTGGAATTAAAACTTAAATATATTTACTTATGATTTTTGTTTTGCCAACACCATTGAATTATTCTATTTTACTATTCAAAGTTTATCTCAGTGATTGACTCCAAAGTTAAATAGTCTTATACACTTTTGTCTGACATTTCCTAAGCTTCAGGTTTTTCTGTCTTACTATCTATCGTGTCCCAGGCCAAGAAGAAGTACTATGACGTGGAGCTGGAGAACCTGGAGAAGCACCAGAAGCAGACCATAGAGAAGATGGAGGCAGACCACCAGATCAAACTCAAGGAAGAGACCAAACGCATCAAGGCGGAGCAGGACCGAGACTACCACCGGTTCCAGGATCAGATGAAGCACAAGAAAAAAGAGGTGCAGTAGTGAAAACATAAATATTCATTAGATCAGTGTGACAAATTAGTGAAAAGTCAGCAGGTAAAGCATCAAGGTTTTGGTTTTCAAGAAATTCAACAAATTCAGTAAAGAATCAGTGTTGAAATGAATGACAACATAAACCCACTTTTTTCAATAAGGAGTAAGAATGTTGAAAAACAATCTAGAAACCATTAATATTTAAAGAACAAAAATAGATAATAGGTCCTGCATTGAATTTCTACCATAAATTGTTGGTAATTTGTTGTTTCTAAGTATAGACCTTTTTCACAACATCCGTATTTTTGACCAGAAATATGCAATCTTTGCAGAATTGTACTTTGCCTATCAGGGCAACTATGGCGCAAACAAAGAACAACTGTTTGTAGCGTTCCAGGTTGCTCTCATTTTGCCCAAAAGCAGCCGTATCTGTCTTTTCATTCTTTTCCTGTGGACAGTGAGGTTAGGCAGAAATGGATTCCAGCAATCCAGCGGGATGGGGGACCAAAGTTTGTGATTAAAAAGGGTAGTATGTATGTCTGCAGCAGACATTTCACGTCCGAATATTAACTATTAACTAACCCTAACCCTCACAAAAACCTGCCCAGCTAGTACATTTGATACTAAGATGACAGACACACACGTACATAAACATAAACATTACCCGAAAAAAAGGTTAACTGATGATAGCATTGGGCTAAGATTACTGTCGCTACATACAAGACGTCCACTTGGACAATCCCAAACAGAACAAACTGATGCCATAATGCTTCATTCAAAGCAGACTATGATGCTTTAGTACATTAAATTATGTTTACGTAAACATACTAATGACTTGTCATTCTAGCCAGCAGTTCAGGAACAGTCTGATCGCTCTCTACTGACCTTGATATTTTTGGAGAAATTCCTTGTGGAAAAATATGTACCCTTTATTGATTTTGTTCTTTTTGGTTTTGGAGTTTTCTTCCATGAACCTTGCAACATTCAGCAAATGTAATATTTGGCAAATCGGTCAGACAGGTTGTGTACATTCTCTTATCCATTTTGTCTCGCTGTGTTGGGCACACACAACATGTCGACACAAGAACCCACATCAAACACGAAATGCCCCCAAAAATAGGAGTTCCCATTGCATATTTCCGGCAAATGTGAAACAGGTCTATAAGAAAATGCTACAGACCCAAAACACATTAATTACAGGAAAAAAAGGAACCTGTAAAAACTGGAACACATATTCTTTTTTTAGGTAAAGCAATCTGTTGACAAGCTGCCCAGACGTCAGCGTAAAGAATCCTTAAAGCAGAGCATGAACGCCTTCCATGAAAATAAGTTAATAGAGGTAAGTTTTAATCATATCATCCCATTGTGGACAAACTTAAATGACTGTCGCTGAATCCACATTCCATTACATATTACTAAAATGTAAAGCACAGTTTTCCTCCTTTGTTCCTAAATACTGGATAAAAACTAAATATATTACATGAAATTTCTCTCCTAAAGTAAATGTTTCCACTACTGCTGACAAATGGCTGCTTTTCTGCTTTTTTTTTTTTTTTTTGCTCCTTATTTTCCTGTTGTACAGGAGGATAAATTCTTGACAGCTCAAAAGAATTACCTGGATTCGACACTAAAGAAAATCATCTCCAACAATAAGAGAGAGATTGAAGAGAAGGAGAGGGATTGCCTTAACAAGAAACACCACCTAATAAGAGGTAAACTGACTCTGAGCCTGTTTACATGCACACTCATACTCCGATCACTATCCAATTTCTGGTGTTATTAGATTATTCAAGTGATCATGTAAAGAGGATAATCTGATATGTTTTATCAAATAACAGCAGTAATCTGATTTTGAGAAATCAGATTAACACACCTGGATTTCTCCCTAGTACTCCGATGTTTTCCTGCATGTATACAGGTTAATCTGATTTATTTCATTCTTTTACGTCTGTGCATGCGTTAAAAACAATTAAAAATGGTAAAAAACGGACGTTACGTAGTCAAATGTGACAATAACATAAAGTTTGATTCTACCATCACTATGTATGTACGAACTTTGAAAGAAAACTGTTAATGAACTGAAACATCTAAATCAGGGTTTACGATTATCACATCTCTTAAGTACATGTAAATGAATCAGATCTGAGTATTACAATTATCTGATTACTCCCAGTTATTGGATTTTTACGGTTGTGTTAACAGGTTCAGTACAGGGCTAGTGTGAAAACTAGGCGATATTATGTCATATGTCTTAATATGTCATCGTTCTTTGTGTTTGTGATCAGAGCGTGAAGCGACAATATGGGACATGGAGGAGAAGAACCTGTTTGAGAGACATCAGTTGTTGAAGCAGCAGCTCAAAGACCAGTACTTCCTCCAGAGACATCAGCTCCTGAAGAAACATGAGAAGGTAAACCAGTGTCACCATTTATTCCAATGAAACCTTCATGTACTTCAGAAACTTCCCAAAGTTTTCTTATCTTAATTCACAGATGTCAAACATGCGGTCCAGGGGCCAAATTTGGCCCGCCAAAGGGTTCAATCCGGCCCCTGGGATGAATTTGTAAAATGCAAAAATTACGCTGAAGATATTAACAATCAAGGATGTTAAAATCATTTTAGGTCATTTCAGTCTAAAGTGGATCAGACCAGTAAAATACTATCATAATAACATATAAATAATGAGAACTATAAATTTGTCTCTTTGTTTTAGTGTAAAAAAAGTAAAATTACACAAAAATGTTTACATTTACAGTCTAGCCTTTAACAAAAAATGTGAATATATGAAATGTCTTAAGAGAAGTATGGGGAATTTTAATAATATTTGTCCTGTTATTTAATGTTTTATGCATTTGTAGATCCACTGTGATCTCTAAGTTGTGATTCACATGTATAAATGATAAACTAAGGCGCAATATTGTTAACATTGTACTTATTTTACTAAAGAATTTTCAGGTTGTTCATATTTGTTCATGTTATGTTCAAGTACAATTCGTAGATGTAAACATTTTCATTATGGAATTTACTTTTTTCACTCAAAAGTTCTTATCCTATTATTTATATTATTTTACTGGTCCGGCCCATTTTATATCATATTTGGCTAGATATGGCCCCTGAACTAAAATGAGTTTGACACCCCTGTCTTAACTGCTTTGTGGAACAGTAGACCAGGGCTGTCAAATTCATTTTAGTTCAGCCCAACATAACCTGAAGTGGGCCGGACCAGTAAAATACTAACAGAATAATATTTAAATAATGTCAACTCCAAACTTTTCTCTATGTTTTAGAGTGGAAAAAGTAAAGTAATATTAGGAAAATGTTTACATCTACAAATTATCCTTGAAAAAAATGTGAATAACATGAACAACTATGAACAAACTGAAATCTATTGAGAAAAATAAGAGCAATTTTAACAATATTCTGCCTCAGTTGATCATTTGTAAATGTACATTACAACTTACAGACCACAGTGGATCTACAAATGCACAAAACATTTAGGAACAGGCAGAATATTGTTAAAATTGCACTTCCTGATGTTCATATTTGTTCAGGTTATTTACATTTTTTGTAAAAGGATAGTTTGTAACTGTAAATTTTTTTTAATGTAATGTCACTTGTTTTACATTAAAACAGAGAAACAAGAAAAAAATTGTCATTATTTCTAGATTAGTATGATAGTATTTTACTAGTCTGAGCCACTTGAAATAGAATTGGGCAAATGTAGAACCTGAACTAAAATGATAGTTAATATCTTCAGTGTAATTTTTGCATTTCATACATTTATCCCAGGAGCTGGACTGGACCCTTTGGCGGGCCCGTATGTTTAACACCTGCGCAGTAGATGACACTGATGTATTTGTCTCTCCAGGAGCAGGAGCAGATGCAGTGCTATAATCAGCGCATGATTGAGCTTCTGAAAGCTCGGCAGCAGCAGGAGAAGAACCGTCTGCCCAAGATCCAGAGAAGTGAAGCCAAGACTCGCATGGCCATGTTCAAAAAGAGCCTCCGCATCAACTCAACAGGCAGCGCTTCAGAGGACAGAGAAAAGATCAAACAGGTACATGAAAGGACTGTTCAGACGCACCAGTGTAATAGTCCCAGTAAAACGTCCTCATCAGTGCATGTTTAGAAGCAGAACACTGTAGTAAACCTCGGTCTTGGTGTCCTGTCTCGTAGTTTTCTCAGCAGGAGGACAAGCGGCAGAAGGCGGAGAGGCTCCATCAACAGCAGAAACATGAGAACCAGATGAGAGAGATGGTTGGTCAGTGTGAGAGCAACATCCGAGAGCTGCAACAACTACAGGTGAATGATGGGAAAACAGGATCTGTCTGTCTGTCCGTCTTATTAACACATAGTGCAGTGTTTTTCAACACTGGGGTCGGGACCCCATATGGGGTTGCCTAGAATTCAAATGGGGTCGCCTGAAATTTCTAGTAATTGATAAAAATTAAGAAAAACTTACTAATAAAAAATATATGATGAGTTGAGAGACACAATCCCAATACATAAAAGACATGACAAACTGTGAAGCTGAAACTGAAACACTGTGGTTCTGTTTATCTTTCAAATGTTCATTGTGGTCGGTTTCAGATGCTGCAGCTCTTTCATAATTCATAGTTTGAGTTGCTGTTTGTTCAGTATTAATTGTCAGCCTTGTAAATCCAAGCTGGACTGACTGTACATATCCTGACCAAGGAAAATCAAATTCTCACTTTGTGCAGTAATCTACACCTGGCTTTTCTGCCTCCATCCATAATAATATACATTATATAGACTAAATGTCTTCTAAAATTAATATTTGCAACATAGTATAGAAAACTATTACATGATCAAAAACTAATTAATTTTAGCAAAAAAATGTCTTTGTTCTGGGGTCACCAGAAATTTGTGATGTTAAAATGGGGTCACAAGCCAAAAAAAGTTGGGAAACACTGACATAGTATATCTGCTCTACTGACAGTGGTATGTGGTCATTATCAATGAGCCCGTTTACATGACCATAAAAATCTGATAACTGGGAGGAATCAGATAATTTTAATAATCAGATCTGATGCATTTACATGCATTTAAGGAATGCGATAATCGATAAACCCTGGTTTAGACATTTCAGTCCATTATCAGATTTCTTTCGGAGTTCGTATGTACATAGTGATGGCAGATTTACCTGTATACATGCAGGAAGATGTCACAGAATTGGGGAGAAATCCAGGTGTGTTAATCTGATTTCTCATAATCAGATTACTGCTGTTATCTGATAAAACATCAGATTACATTCTGTTTACATGATCACTGGAATAATCTGGTAACTCCAGAAATCAGATAATGATCGGAGTATTAGTGCGGATGTAAACAGGCTCACTGTTATAACATATACTGTCTCTTGTATTTAGAGGTTTTTAACTGTCTGCTTTACTTTTTAATTTTGATATAATTTAATAAAAGTAAATCAGGGATTATAGATGTGTTTTTGTCTTGAATCATCCTTTATGGATAATGTAACCATCTCACTCAGGAGCATTTGTCATGTTTAAAGTAATTTGAAATTCCCATATTAATGAGTATACATATACAGATTATCAATGTCAACTCAACTTTATTTATAAAGCACTTTAAAACAACACAGTTGGCCACAGACATAAAAACAAATAAAGCATAAAAGAATTAGTAAAAACAATAAACGTAATTATACATTAAAACAATAAAAGCCAAAGAGAACAAAAAATGTTTGAAGACAAGATTTAAAAACACAAATTGCCTGATGTAGTTTATTCCAGTTTGGGGGCAGCGACTGCAAAAGCCTTGTCACCTCTCACCTTCCTCTTTGCCACCTGATGTAAACAGCATTATCGCGGTCACCATTTTGACCATGTAGCCTTCCAGCCTTAGTTGCTCAAATGTAAAACTTTCCTTCTGGCGGAGAAACTATTTGAGTTGTTATTTTCTTACTTAGCTCTTGACCGCTTGTAAAGTTTCTCTAAACTAAGAAGAGGAAAAACAAAATGCTGACAACTCCTATAAATCAAGTACAAACAGTATGAACACACATATGGTCTCTGTACCAGGAGAATGAAGGAGCTTATCATCATTAACAGGAGCTTGTCTTATTTTTTGCTGCAGAATGAAAAGTGCCACCTGCTGGTTGAAAATGAAACTCAGAGGCTGAAACACTTGGATGAACAACACAATCAGCTGCTGAAGGACTGGAGGGACCACCTCAAACCCAGGAAGAAGGTACACACCTGTCTGCAAATGACTCCATTTAGTCTTACACTGTGGTTATGGACGACACTTCTACAGTTACATAAGTGCTTTGTTTTATTCTTATTTTGTGGCGTTTACTAGTTTTAGTTTAGTGTTTAACTCGCTGACCAATGGGCTACATTAGTGATCTTCTCTGATAAAACTACTGGTTGAAATCAATTCAAATTGTAGTATAGTGTACTATTGAGCACTGATAGGAAGTCATATATGGACTTTAATTTGGGTCCATGACCTTTGACCTTGAGTGACCTTGAATGGTCAAAGTCAAGGTCACCATTGTCTACATTTCAACATTTCTTCTTCTCCAAAACTATTGGTCAGATTCATTTCAAATTTTATTTGTAGCTTCCTTGGGACAATGTCTACAGAATCTGTTCACAGTTTTGAGAGATTTTGATTTTTTAACTTTTACGAATTTTTGAAATACTAAAAATGTGCCTTTACTTATAATCTGCCATATTTTGATGGTTTATATACTCAGTGCCAATGAAAACGCAACACTTGAAGATTCTTATATTTTTTTAAATCGATGAGGATTTTTATTCCATAAGCTCTTTGGAATTAATCATAGGCCATTTCTATACAGTAAAAATAAAAAATCACATCCAAATTTGTTGACAAAAAATAAGGATAAAGAAAGAAACTCAAGGACCTCCAAAACCAAAAGTCACAAAGCGGTCCCGGAGGTGCTGCAGCTCAATGTAGCGATCCTGCTGTGGCGTGGTCACACGTGCTCGTCCAGGCCGAGGTCTGTCTGCAGTTGAGCCAGTTTCTTCATGCCTCTGTTGCATCCTGACTATGGTGGACACATTGCATCCAAAACGGCGCGCCACCTTCCGAGCAGAGATTCCGGCCTCCAGGAGCCCCATAGTATGGCATCTTTGGTCACGTGTCAGTCTAAGTATTGTTGAGTTATTGCAAATGATTTTGGTGCTTTTCAGCTTGCCTTTATATACAGAACATGACCACTCCTTAACTGACCACAGTTCCTTAAGTTGAGCAGTTCATTGCTGAGCAATGAGAAAAACAAGTCTTATGAATGCAGACAAGTTCATTCAAACGTGACAATAGCTCAACCTGTCTCAGGTTGTTAAGAAATTGTCTGGGATTATCTTATACAGGTGAAACTTAAACATGTTGATGCAGCTCAGGAACAATAAAACACATTCAAGTGTTGCGTTTTCACTGGCACTGAGTATAACATGAAAATAGAGATATCAATATAGTTACTATTAATTACTGATGGGAAGTCATATATGGACTTTCATTTAATTGGTTAAGTTCTCTTCCAGTGAAAGTACCACCCACTTCTACTGGGAGACTGACCTCCTGCAGCAAGACCACAGGTCTCTAACGTAGAACAGAACCTGACAACCTCACAAATTCAACTTGTTTTTGATCCTTGATAAAACATGCCAGTGATTTCTAATATTGTTAGGAAATAATTGATTTAATGAAAATTAATATGTTTTACAAAACCGCTGTGCATCAATGGTCTCTCACATACACACACACACACACACACACACACACACACACACACACACACTTACTTTACCTGCAGTTTTGTTCCATTTAAGTTTATGTTATATTGTTGTGGTGTCAATAGTTTTATATTTTTATTTGTTCTAAGTATAAGAGCCCTGCTGTAAATTCCTTCATTTAAGCTCAGTCATGTAATCACCTTCTCGTCCTCTCCAACCCTCCAGGCCCTTGAAGAGGAACTAAACATGAAGAAACTGGAGCAGGAGGCCTTCTTCCAGATGACGGCCAGTTCAGTGTGTCCAAATCCCAGTTCACCCCACAAACTGTCCAAGTTTGTGCCTTATCAAGACTCATCCACCACATAAAAGCTGCTGCTGTTGGGCCTCAGCACAATTAGACACAGAAAACACACACACACAGAGGCGTTGTGATTTCATGCTGCCTTGGTTTTAATGTTTTGCCAATGATGGCGACATGACTATCCATCCACTAGGTTCCATTAGATTTAGTGAGTATTTATGTTTTAACTCTTGTTTTTCATTGAAAAAGTGTTGAAGTAACTGATGGATCGAAAAGTCATGGCTCCATAGTATCTTTCCCATACAGTGTTTAGATTTTGGTTTCTTTTTCATACTCTGCTTATTTCCCACCAGGGAGTAAATATAAAGGAAATGACAGTTATTTGTTGGGAAGTACTAGTTTGTCAAGAAAAAAAAAACATCCATTGAAGTTTTTTTTTTTTTTTTACAGTAATAGTTTTAGCAGATGCTGGTGAGCCACTAAAAAAGCACTTTTTCATAGAACCCCAAACAACAAGCACAGTCTTCCAAGTATCTGGACTAAACACACCCACAGCTGAGGAGTTTGCGGACATGTTTATCTTTTTTTTTCCATTTCTTTGTGCCTCAGCTCATTAGACGTTTAGATTTGCGTCCCACAGCTGCCAAACTCTGCCTTATTTATTTTTACTGAAACTTTAATAATATTCATTTTCATCGCTGTAAGTGTTAATTTAAAACTGTTAACTGACATCTACGGTATCACGATGTGCTTATTGTTTTGTATCTTCTGCAGTGGGGGAATAAGGCTAAATCCAAAGTTTATCAGAATTTCTTTTAAATGATTGTTCAGTAATAACATTTTAACAAGGGAAGACTTTCTTTTTTTTATTATATTATGTGTTTTTACTGTAAATCAGTCACACTGGATGGGAACAGACTAAGCCAAAGCAAAATAATATTGTGTTCTTTAAAGGCTGTTTGATGGGGAATTTCATCTGAATAAATAAATAATGTATTAAGTTTATAATTGTTGTGTTATGTGCAGTGAATGCACCGCCTGCTAACCAAAGTGCAATATTACATGTATGTCTCGGCTATGCTTACAGAGGTTTATATTTTCTTAACTTTATCTTCTTTTGCACTGAGAGGAGGAATAATAGGAAGAGTCAAACTCCAAAACGCATCGACCTTTTTATTTTAATCCGTGTAAAGAATTAATCTGTGCCTTTTAATGCCAGCAATAATTCGGGGCTTTGATTTTTGTTTTTTGCAAATGGTTGATGTGCTTTTTGAAGCCGAATCTTCGTATCATCTCGAGTGCGACAATTCGTACCTCTGGATGTTTAATCTTCAGCTGATGAACTTTTTTGCCTAGTTGAGAAAGTGTTTTTTTGTTTAGTTTTTTTTGACCTAGATACAGGTCATCGATCAGGTACAGCTTCATCTTCCTCCTTAACACACTTTTTCTCAGAGTATTTTTAAAGTTATATCAAAGAAAACTACTCTGTTCTGTCGTGTCTAATCCGTTCCATGTCTTCCTCCCTGCCTCAGTTTACACAACGTTGTTTGTATGAAGGGGTTGTGTGTGAATGGATCTATCAGAAGGAACCACTATTGTAAATAACTTGGAATAAATGCAGATTTTCTAATTAATGGATTGTGTAGAGGCTTTTTCTTTCTGAAAACAGGACCAGTATTTATTCAGTGATTAAACTAATATAAAGTAGAAGAGTAACATCAGTTCTACATTTAACTCATTAACTCTTTTATTCACAACTACATTTAGAACCGATTGTAGAAGGTTTTACCTCTGGTCACTTTAGACCACAGGTGTCAAACATACAGTCCATGGGCCAAAGCCAGGCCCACTGAAGGGTCCAGTCAGGAACTAGAAAAGCACTCTGAGAGCGCGGACCTCTGCCAAGGCAGATCAATCCACCCCCACCCTCGTGTAATTTCATTTTATGTTGTAAACGGTGAATCAAAAATGCCATGTAACTCAGGAACAACATTGAGAAGATTAAAACATTTCAGTGCAAAAACTAGAACATGTTGTCAGTGCAAATTAACATTACAGAACTGCCAGTGTAATCTTTGTTTTTCAGCGGCACTCAATTTTGCCATACCTGACAAAAGTCAAATAGAATAACAAAAGACAAAGATGATATAGTCATATAAAAATAGAAAAGAAACATATTCACTTTCTTTCTCTAACTAATGTCTATATGAAGATATAGGAATGTCACTGGTGTTACCAGGAAGAAGAGTTAACACCATGGATAATTTGGGAATAAAACTTCACTTTGAACAAAATGGCTGTCATGTGTCAGACCACAGGTCTTCAGTCAACATCGAAATGATTTAACTCTCCAAAGGCCAGTTCACTACTTCAAAATAAAACTGCTTTGTGTAGCTGTAACAGCAATGTCATAATTTTGGGTGAGTGATATTTGATATTATTAATGATAATTTCTATTTCTTTACCATATCAATGTTGTATTCATTGTATGTAATGTTATGTACATATGAATGAAAAAAAAAGTATTTTTAAATGACATCTATGGGCTTCACTTCCTTGTATGATGAACATGACAAGAACTGCCATTTTATATATATTTTATATTTATTTTCACTAAGTTTTCTATTTGTGTCATTGCAAAGACAGACTTTCTTTATTAAACATATGTAGTTAATGTGATCATTAGGTCAACTTAAAGTATTTTGGTGCGTGCAAAAGTAAGTGACAGCACTTCCACCGTTTCTGCAGGATGACCCACCTGCCGTTGTGTCACCCGTGTCTCCCATGATTTTGTCTTGGTGATTGGAGTAACCGGGTCAATCACTTGTCTTGTCCACAGATCAACAGCTGCCTCCTGCACATCAGATGACATGTTCAGGTGAACAGGCAGCCTTGCATTTGTAAAGGAACGCCTTTTTCCTTCATCTCCCTTCTAACGGAGCCGTTCAGCTTTCCTCTTTGCCAGTATGTGGCTCATGTAGTCCTGCTCAAAGAACACGCGTCTTCCTTACCACTCCATGTGTTTTTATTCCAGGCAGATCGCAGCATAAGCTCTTTGGTCTTAAACTCTGGGAAACATATGACAACCGACCTGAGCTTGTTTTCTTGTGGAGGTTTTGTGCTAGCTTATATAGCATCTGCAGCGTCGCCATGGGATAGCTTGCTAATAGCATAGCGTAGCGTGTCATAGCAGCATCGCGTTTTTACCTTTAGCTTTGCTGCAATGCACTGTACATGCTGTATTGTCAAGCTTAAATACCAGTCAGTGCCTAGTTCTATCCCCCGTGGACTGGGTGGCCTAGTGGTGAAGCTGGGAGGAGATAGGTGATGAGGAAGAGGCAGGGCCAGATTAACGCTTCATTGTACCCTGGGCAACAATATTCAAGGGCCCCATCATCACAACCCCAGGATCCCTATAATCTGGCAAAATACAGAATAAATTCCAGGAATATATGTAAATATACCCCATACTTCAATATCTAACTATCATCAAATGCATTTTGATGTACAAATGTGTAAATGCTCGTAGAACTACACGTGCACCACTATAGCCTCTGGTCAAGGCCACTCACTTGCATATGATATGAAAACAAACACATTAGCATCAGTATAATCTAAAATTGATCCACTACATTAGAAAGAGAGGGAAGTGTCCTCCATTTTCACAAAAAAATAAATAAGAAACCTGTGCTCTTTTCGTGATCAGTAATTCTCTCCGGATGTTTCCACAGATAAATGCATGCTTTTGGGATGACAGGAGTTTGCACGCATAGCAATAAACTGATCCTGTTGATGGTGAGTAAAGAAGCCATTCCCTTGGAACAATGTCGTTGTTTGGGAGACGACAACGTAGCAAATCGTTCGTGAGGGAGCGTGTCCTAGTCCCAAGACCGGACTCCCTTACCGATGCAGGATACCTGGCAGCCCAGTTCTGGAAAGCTGCAGGTCCTCGGTAGATCGCCTCTGCTCGGAGCTGCTCCGTAAGGTGCCCCCATAGTGCAGGATCCCCATGGAGTAGAGACGCTGAAGTACAGAGGCAGCTCGTTGAATCGACGGGCGGCTCAGATGGAGGTGTGCATGGAGAGCCATCACCGTGTCCCTCAATGGTCTCACTCACAGAAGAGTTGACGTCAGCTGAAGATGCCGGGAGCTCTTCTTCGACGCTGTGAACCTGAGCTGCGTTAGCAGAGCAGCTGCTAATGTTAGCCACAGTAAAGAAATTACCTATTTTAAGATAAGATAAGATATTCCTTTATTGATCCCACAATGGGGAAATTCACAGTGTTATCAGCAGCATGGAACATACACATAAACATACACATAAAAACAGTCATATAAATTTGAATAAAAAAAGTGTTTAAAAAGGATAGTGCAAATATGGTTTGGTATGATGTAGTGCAATGGTTATAATACATATATATATATATATATATATATATATATATATATATATATATATATATATATATATATATATATATATACAGATTTGAATATATACAGCATAGATGGGATAAAGGGAGGGTTGTTATTACACCACATATGTAGACCACATATGTGGTGATCTACTGGGAGCAGGACTGATTGTGGAGTCTGACAGCAGAGAGAAGGAAGGACCTGCAGTAGCTCTCCTTCGTGCAGCGTGGGTGAAGAAGCCGGTCACTGATGGTGCTTTCCAGGGCTCTTACAGCCTCATGTAGGGGGTGGGAGACATTGTCCATGATTGATGACAGCTTTGCTGTCATTCTTCTGTCCCCCACTCCCTCGACTGGATCGAGACTGCAGCCTAGGACCGAACCGGCTTTCTTCACCAGTTTGTTCAGTCTTTTCCTCTCTGCTGCCGTGATGCTGCTGCTCCAGCAGACCACACTGTAGAGGATGGCAGATGCCACTACAGAGTCGTAAAAGGTCCTCAGAAGAGCTTCCTGCACTCCGAAGGACCTCAGTCTCCGCAGTAGATGTAGTCTGCTTTGGTCCTTCTTGAAAAGAGCCTGGGTGTTGGCAGCCCAGTCCAGGTTATGGTTCAGGTGAACACCCAGGTACTTGTAACAGTCCACTATCTCAATGTCTGTTCCCTGGATGTTCACCGGAGAGGGAGGGGAGGCCTTGTGCCGGCGAAAGTCCACCACCAGCTCCTTTGTTTTTCCAGGATTAATCTGGAGGCAGTTCCGCTGGTATTAGGTATGTTCTTTAAATTTTCAGCTTTTTTAATGTCCCTCTCCTTTTTTAATTTTCGTTTGGCGCTCCCACTTGGCTGGTTCTCCATGTTTGCAATGTTTTGTTCTTGACGTCTCACATCCGCTTAGTGCATGCACGTTGATTTGCATCACCGCTGATTTGCTTTTTGGACTGACCAATGATGAGAGGGTCTCAGTTCACGGTCACAGACAGCAGGAGCAGGGTTTCTGTGCAGGGCAATGGCTCTGGGCTGCGGACAGTTTCATTTATAAGCAAAAGATAACCAGATACTTTCGTTATGCCCGAGCTACCCAGGGCCCTTCAGTGGGTGCGGGCCCCTGGGCAATTGCCCAGTTGCCCATATGGTTAATCCAGGCTTGGGTAGAGGAGGTTCTGGGGGTCTGCTTTGAATCCCAGCGCTGGAGTAGCCACGTGGTCGCTCCTAGATCGGGCGTTGGGCTGACAGGCAGGGGGAGCACCGGCTCTGCTCGGGGTTGGCTGGTAGGTCCTTGGTTGCCAGCCTGTCGTCCATAGTTCACAGGGGCAGTGGTCCGGTGGGTTCCCATCGGACCACTGCCTTTTCCTATTACTTTAAGCTTTTTCAAACTGATAGCAGAATGGACTCTTTTTCTTAAGCGCTGTATTTTACTACAATTTGATAATATTTAGAGCTTTATTTTATCTAGTTTTATTGACTACAAATCTTCTGGCCTTACTCTTGGAAATTTAAGACATGCTTTTCTGCGCATGCATCTTACTGCCTTGTCATTCATTCCTATGGAATTTGCTAGCTGTAGCCAAGTATTAGCACTGTGTATTAGCATGGTAATAACAATATTCACGGCTGTTAATGACCCTCATTTGCATAATATGGAAACAATAAGGCTTTTCACAACTGTTAACCACCCTCATTTGCATATGAAAACAATGATAATTATCACTGTTTAACCGAAGCATTCTGCTAAACTGCCCACATGGATTGACTTAGTCCCAACATAAAACTCATGTCCACTTTGTTTTTCTGGCTGGGATTTTTCACTCCTAAACTGTCTATGAGGACTGGAATAAAGGAGCGAGAAAGGCACTCAGCTTTCCTGGCTTGCTTGCGTTAACATACAAGAGTAGAGAACACCTAGTGGTAACAGTAGAACAGATCTATGGTGATCTTTGAACCAGGATCACCTAGAATGTGAACAGGGCAGTTATGGGAGGCAGGCAGACGGCTTGTCAGAGCTGGGGAAAGACAATGTGGGACTTGTACACTTATTTTCCGCATGTAGGCTTTACAAGTGGGGTTTTACTGTTGTAACTTTGTTGGACTGATAAGTGCATCAGTAGTGACTGTGTATGTGTAGTATTTGTCCAGTGGAATTCAATGACAGACTGTGCCTGCAGACGCCTAGCCGCCATGTTAGTTGAGTGTTTGGGCTCAGTGTCTGTTCTGCTCACTATTGAGGTGGTGAACTTAAAGTCACCAAGTCAGAGCCGTCCAATAATCATCCAGAGAAGAGTGCTTACAATAACACAATCATCTTTATTGCAATAGGACAATACAGCAGGAGCCACCGGAGACGGGGCGAGACGCCAACAAGCAGCTCCAGAGGGACCGGAGTGTTAGGGCAGTGGCAGAAGGAGGACCTCTGCCTGCCGTCTAAGTACCCTTTGGGGCTGTAGGAACACTCTGCCACGGGAGTCCACGCATTGTTTTATCCGTGGTGTAGGTGTCCATACTGGAGCCTAGTCTCCTGTGTGCCCTAGAGCCTGCTGCTGCTGCGGGACACACCTGGAAGAGTCTGTCCCTCCGGTAATCACACACACCTGTTCACATCCACACACCTGTTCACATCACACCTGTTCACATCCGCTCAGCAGCCCACGCCCACCTCACATCACAGTATTATTTCATCTACTTTTGTTTTTGTGGAATGGGCTGTATGCGTAGCCCCACCACTTCCTGAACTTCCTCCTTTATTTCCTCTCTTTCATTCCTGAACACTCTGATTAATCCAGGTGTGTCCGCTACTTGTTGTGACTCCTGTGGTCACCTGGCACACCTGGATTAATCAGAGTGTCCAGGAAGTAGTAGTGCTGTGCATACAGCCCATTGTATTTTATCTTTACAAAGAGATTGTAAGCGTAGAACTAGACTTCCATACATTTCCTGAAGGAAATGTAACCCATGTGCTCGCCTGTTGCTGGATTGGTGGACTTGTGCGATGTTAAAGCAAGAAATATATCCCATTCACTTCATCTGTGAATGTGTGTGTCAGTGTTTGTGGACTGATGTCACCACAGACTTTCTGTAGACCTGTATTCAGATGAGAAGCTTTTGGGAATGTGCCTTTTGTCAAATATTTTGGTGTGATATCAATCTTTTTTTTAAATAGAAAGCTGGATATTTCTTTTAAATTCAAAATTGAAGATATTTTATTTGGTTTCTTTATTACTGATTTGCCTGTTCGGAAATTGTTTATTCTTAATCTCATTTCCTTATTAGCTAAATTTCATATACATACAAGCAAATTTGCCAATCAGAAACCCAGCTTTGTGGTCTTTAAATCTTATTTGAAATCCTATCTAAACACACTTAACTTTTGCACTAATCCTAAAGCTGTGAAGACTAAAGCCTTATGTGACGAATTTAAGTTGTAATTATTTATTTATTTATTTATTTATTTATTTTCTCTCTTCTTGTTTATTCCTTTACTTTTATTTTTTTTTTTAATTTACTTACCCATTTATGTAATTGTGTTTAATTTCTTCCTGCCTCACCTCGAGCATTATGTTGTTTTTTTCTCCATGCCATGTTCTGGTCTATGTGTATACGATATTTTATAAATAAAGTATGAAAAAAAAAAAGTCACGTAAGCTGTTATCAATTATCTACTTAATGCACATTTTCTAAGTTTTGCACTAAAAACTACAAAAAAAACCCGTCAGGAGTTGATTTTCACAAACAGTTCCTGTGCATGTTTTTCAAGTTCCAACAAATTCATGAAGGGAGTCCTCTCTTGTGTGTGATTTTAAGACTCTGTGTAACTAAAAATACCCAGTTCTGGTGCTGTACAGTATTGAGATAAAAAAAAACCCAAACAAACATCATAAAAAACAAAAAAAAATCATATGAGAAGCCCCTCCCACAGTCTGTGTCAGTCCTGTTAAAGCAGTGTTTAAATAGGCTCCTTTAGTTGAATAGTTCCATGTGTCTGTGTCTGTGATCCCAGGTGAGCTCATTCATTTCATAGAGAGAATTTATGGGAAGTTTTTCAGCTTAATTATATTTATGTTTTTATATTTATTCTAATTGCATTCATTCTTTATTATTTAGATGTATTTTTAATTGTACTGTATCTGTATTAGTGTATCTTTTTTTGTGGAGCCTTAATTATCTTAATTGTCGCAGCTGTGACACAGACCACATGTGCCGTTACCATGACAACAGTGCACTGCACTGAGGACACAGACACAAGCATGCTCATCTATGACTGAAAAAGGTCCCGAACAGCTGCTAATTATGGGAAAACCGTAAATAATAGATGAAAACTAACATGATCATGAGCAGCAGATAACGATAGGATAATATCTGTAAAGGAAACTGGTTCTGTTTACGGATCTCAGAACTGGTCTTGAAAACGGAGCCAACTTCACTCTGCCGGATAATAATAATAAGTGGTGTTATTTAAGGTGAAATAGACATTGTAGTGAATGAGGTGATGTCTGTCCATCACCATTAATATTGCTTCCTTTCTGGACCAGGTCTGGCCAAGCCTCTCATCTAACCACAGCCCCATGGCAAAAAGAGGCCAGAGTGGTTTGGAAGCACAGAAAAGTTTTGCAACTGCAGAAAGTGTTTGGTAAAAGCAAAAATGGGTTTGTAGGAGCAAAATCAGTTTTGTAGATACATTTTAAAAAAGAAATATATATTTTTGGTTTACCATACTTCACTTGCCCTTACAATACTTGACATACGTGTACAATGTTATCTGGCCTCATCTTGATGCCGTTGGAAACAGTTAATGAAGGTACTGAATCTAAAAGATACAGAGCAGTGAAAAGAGAAGGGACCACTCACTGATACACATAACCCCACCTCTCCTTCCTCTTCTCTCTATCCTTCTCTGTCTGGGTGGAACGTTGACAACGAACAGGTCCCTCCCTATCATCCACCCAGAGCCAACGGTGCATCTTGGAGAGCCCCTCCCTCTTCCACCTGACGCAAACCCGCTGCCATCACCCTCTCCACCCCTACCTTACCCGGAGGTACTGGACTCCACCTCCCAAGAAGACCCCTCCCAACATCCAGGCAGAGCCAATGGTGGCCAAGACGGAGAGCAGCCACCCCCCACCTCACATCTAGCTCCGTCTCCGACCAGCCTTCAACAAAATGGAAGAGGGGCCAAAGGGCATGGATGGGACAGAGGAGGCAGAGGACGAGTCTATGACCTAGATGTGTGTTTCCACTGTGGTCAGAAGGGACACTGGGCTCAGGAATGTCCTGAAAAATGCCAAGATGACCAGCAGGGGAGGCCCCAGCGTCAGAACCAGTTCCACTCAGACTGACTACCATCACCAAAGGAGACAGGTGACACACACACACACACACACACACACACACACACAAACAACATTCACTAACAGGAGGGAAGAACAGCTTTACACTGACACACTGCTTTCTCCAGTTCAGGCTAAGATTAGAGAACTTGAAAAAGAGCAGGATACCAGCCTAACCCACACCTATACCCTAATGTCATTCAAAGCAACTTCAACAATTTATTGGACTGATAATTTATGTGCACTGTCTGTATGTCTGACCCCCACCTGAAAATCTCTGTTCCATGTGTCAAACTCCTCCCCACACATTTCCATTGCCAAAGCTAGCTCACAGCAGTGGAAAGATTTGGGTCACTGTTGGATGCAGGGATTATGTCCCATTGACTTCCATTAAAACCACATTTTTTAATCTCGCTACTATTACACTCTATAGTCACTTTTCCATTGACCCTCAAATTGTGCTGATATAACTTGCGCATAAAAATTTGCCCAATGGGAAACGATAATTTAGCCAAAACTCTAGTTTTTTTATGAAAAGTTTTTGCGCTTGCAACAGGTGTTTGGGTGTAGCCAAATTGGTATATCTTGCAAAACTGCAATGGAAAGACCTTTTTGCGCAACTAGAGTCACATGAACAAAAAAACCTGGATGTTGATGGAGGTTACAACAAGAGAGGAGTTTTAAAACAAACATGACGCTGTATATGTGGATACACAAGGAAGCTGAACCATTTTTTAATTCAGTATGGGACAGAGGGGTAACGAGCATTCTGGATTCAAAACAGATATTTATGCGTGTCGCCATGTTCATAGAACGACTTCTTGTGACATCTTGTGATAAACAAATCATCGCATTTGTGATTTAATGGAAAAACCAATATTACGCGCTTCTGTTTTTTTTCGACATTTAGTAAATATCAGTAAAGTTATGTGCATATGTCCAATGGATAAGCAACTTATAACCATATATTCTCTAATGTCAACATTTTATTTAGAAGAAAACTAGTCATATTTGACGTTTTCAGTGTATTCCACCAGCTCTGCCAATAACAGACCAGTTGCATCGGGAGTTGTGCTTCATTGTACCTGGGTGAAGAGTTTTCAGTTGATTTACCTCTGAATAGAAACAGACACAGTCTGAGCCCTAAACTGAAAAATCAGAAAACTTTTATTGACTTAAGTAAAAGAAGAGTCAATGTAATGGAAAAAAAAAATACATAGCAAAAAGTAAATAGAATACAATACTGAAACACTGACACCATCAACCGTCTCATCCATTTATCTTGAATTGAACTGAACCATCTGTGAAACACACCTGAACAATACAACTGGACCCACTTATTCATATGTAGACTTCAAATGCACTCAGCGGTGTGTAAAACAAGGGCAGAAGGTGGTGTGATATTAAGGCGACTAGGAGCAGAACAGATGGACCGACACAAAATACAATCCGTCAGTGTTCCAACTCACAGCCTTGTCAGATTCTACTAGAACTTTAACATATTTTAGTTTCCATTTTGTGAACAGCGGGGAAAAAAAACAAACAAATCTGAGTCATTTGGCAGTTTCAACATTTCTGACCCACATTTTCTCTGGCTTTATCTTCCTAAAATCCCTTCTTCATCATCATCATTATCACACAGTTAAAGACAAAAGAGAAGTGAAAACAGTAAAGATATGACTCTAATTACTGTACAATAAAAATACTTTGATGATATTTTATCACTTGAGACCAGTCAAGCGTTAATGTAAAACATTATTATTATTTTTTATACATTGGTCACACTTTGTTGTTTCTATTTGAGCACCAAACTTCGGTTTGTAAAGAACAGACTGTACATTTACAATACTGCTGATCATTGCACAAATCACCGGTAGATGTTGAATTTCTTCTGCCTGGTCGGACATCTGGCCCAGATGTGCAAGGCAAGTCACATTTCACAATTCCAATCTTTTGGGTATGTGATCAAGATAAAGCTCTTTCTTTCTTTTTCTTTTTTTTTTTTATACATTTTCTTTACATCTTTCAAGTCTGGGGTATCATCTTAACATTGGTTTTTAGAGTATAAAAAACATGGCTATTAAAGTAAAAACGTAAGACTAATAAAATGCGCCGTGGGATTCTTTCCCTTCCTTCAGAATGTGCAAACCACAAACCTGACCTTCCAAGTCTCTGCAGTAATAGAAAACATATCCATGGCACTAAAACTAAGACGTGTGTTGCTATTTCAACTAACAGCATCTCTACTTGGCAAAGGCATCTCCTGTTGTAATTCTTCTAGCACTTGATACCCCAGATTTAGTTCCCGAACCCCCCCTGGTAGGTTCATGTGCAGTCTGTGTGTAGTTTTATCCACGGCTGGGGAAAGACTGAGTATGAATACGATGAACATTGAGTATATTCTCCTTTGGCATTGGATGTTTTATTCTTTTATTTATTTTTAAGAGATGCCAACAGGGCCTACGTCTGCAGCTGCATACAGTATATGAAGCACTTTGCATATAACATCGAGGCACCGTATTATTGAAGGCATGGGTGTGTACGTACATGTACGGCTGCTAAAGCGAATCACCTACGGATCGACACGGGCCGCGACTAATATAGCACGAAAAGCAGATAACGTCTTCCGCTACTGAAATATTTAGACCAAAACAAAAAAAAAAAAAGTAAACATTGCGAGACCACACAAGGTATGTTGTGTTATTGCTGGTTCAGTTAGGTAGAATATCCTCATCAAAATGAAACATAGCAAAATGTGTTAATTACAAAAGATACCTATAAATAAAAAAAATGCTAATTAGACACAATGTAAAGCTTTGTAGTAAAAAGCCTTTGGAAATAAGCATCAGATAACAGGTAATAAGGCCTTTATAAGATAGTTAATAACATTACTTAACCCTTTGGATTGGTGGGAACTGTTTTTAAACATCTGAGTTAAATTAATGTTTTCTACTTTTTTTTTTTTTTTTAACTTTCACCAAGTTTTTTTTGTTGCTTAATTAATTGTTAATTTACTCTCAGTTAACTGCATAGTTTTAATTTTTAACTCTTTAAGCGCCCAGAGGTTTTTTTTTTTTAATATTCAACTTTAATATCAAGATTTCAAAGATGTGTTTCATTCCATAATGTTGCTTGTTGCAAATTGCATCTTAGGTGCTTAAAGGTGAATTGGTTACTTGGTATCATTTTTATTTTGCTTTCTTTTCTTGAGCTGATAGATTTTAAATGTCCTTCTGCTGATTAAGTTTATCTGCATTTGCATTTACTGCTTATGTTTTTTTTTTTTTCCCCTGCAGCTACTACACCTAAACTGTCAAAATGAATAAGACATTCATTAACCTAAAACACATTAATTGTTAGTAAGTGCATAGATAGCTGCTACTAAATGAATAATTAAGTATTAACCTAAACAGCAACAATAAACCTTAGTGGAGGTTTCACAATAGCTATAATGTGTAAGAAGATAAACTGAACTGTGGTCTCATTTATCCCAAACCTCATAAAGCTTTCATGATGTTCATAAGCACATTTATAGTATTAATAAAGGCTGTATTACCTGTTAACTATCAGTTATTACAAAACCCTTCATACAAAGCATTTTTGTTCTTTTAGATGTTCCGTTGACGTCTTTATTTCATGACTGAACACATTTCTGTCTTACGGTTTCTTGCTCAGGTAATTTGAGGGGATCCAGCTCTCGTTTTCTCCTCCTAGGTTTTTACAGAACCACCAGCCGCTGCTGTTTTTCTCCAGCACCTCGAACACCGTACCCACCTTAAACCCCGACGTTTGTTCGTCCCCCTCAAAGTCCGCCACAGCCAAGTACAGCTCCTCCTTACTGGGCTCTCTGAGTAAAGGGGGCAGCTTGTCTTTGGGCGGTCCCGGCTTCTCGCTCTTCACTTGGGGCTTCGGCGGAATCGGGACTTTATTGACCTTGGACTCGTCCTTCTCTTTGTTTGGAGGAGTGAACCCTTTGGGTTTAGGTGGAGGGGGTCTGCTGAGCTGGGGCGGTCCGGCCTTGGGAGGGTCCTGGGCGTCTTTCAGAACAGGTGGAGGTTTGACCTCAGTCGGGCTAGAGGGGTCGGTCTTCTTTGGAGGTGGGGGTCTTCTTGGAGCCATGGCAGGTGGTCTCTGAGGGACTTCCTTGTGAGGCGGGACTGCTGGTTTTGCAGGAGGGGAGGAGCTCTCCTGGCTGTGACCATTGACGTGTTTTGGGGGGAGCTTTGGTTCTTCGGTGCTCTTGCCGTTATTCAGAGTGGGGATGTGAATTGGGGGTGAACTGGGGGGTGATTTGGGGCGGGGGCTGTTTGCCACTGCTGGACTACCATTCTGATGGTTCGCGTCTGAGCTGGGTTCTGCAGGTTTTGACGGCCTCAGCTTGCTTCGGAGGTTTGTGATGTCCAGTTTATTCTCTGCTGGAGGATCTGGTTTGGCAGCTGGAACAGGTTTAGGCTTGACCACTGGCTTGGCCTTCAGAAACACTGCAGGGGGGGCGGTCTCTGGTTTCTCCTCCGGTGGCTCTGGTTTGGGTTTTGGCGGTTGTTTGGGAACAGGTTTCAGGTTAAACTTCTTCACCTCTTTGGCAGAGACCTTGTGGCCACATTCTAGACCCATCTCGTTGCGAAGGTGTAGGGCCTTGCTCTTGTCTTCCTTCTTGGCCTCGGGGGTTTTTTCTGGTTTGAAGGGGGCTGCTTTAGGTGTGACCAGTGGCATGATGACTCCTGGGGCTGGTGGCTTAGGGGGCAAAGGTTTAGAATGGTCAGATCTGGGTTTCTCTGCTATTTCCAACTCAAAGCTCTTATGAATGGACTCCCTTCGAGGGGGCAGAGCTGGTTTCTCCTCCCCTGGGGGGGCAGCTGGAGCTGGGGGAAGAGGTCCAGAGAAGCCCCCCTTGTTAGCATTGGACTTCCAGTCTCTCAGCTTAGGCCGGGTAAAGGACTCTGAGGCTGTGGTGGGCTCATCTGGTAAAGGCTTGGACCAGTTGTCCTCAGCTCCTACATTTGAAGAACCTCCATCTTCCATTGTCAGTCGCTCCATCTCATTGGGCAACGGGGCAAGGAAGTTGGGTCGCAGGGCATTACTGGTCTTCTTATACTTGTCGATAAAGGTGGCAGGAGCCCAGCCCTCTTTGTCGTCGATCTGGATGTACCACCAACCACTCGCATTCTTCTCAATCACCTACAGGAACAGGAAGTAACATTACTTTTAATTAAATAGATAATAATCACCTCACAAGAAAAGCACTCGGAGAGCGCAGACCTCCGCCAAGGCAGATCAGTGGGCCCCCGTGCCCCCACCTCCCCCCACCCCAATCACCACCAAAATTTAATCATTTCTTCCTTGTGCCAGTATCAACATTTCCTGAAAATTTCCTGAAAATCCATCCATAACTTTTTGAGTTATCTTGCTAACAAACAAACAAACACGCACACACACACACAAAGCGATCACAATACCTCCTGGCAGAGGTAATAATACAAATTGTTTACTTGATTTTTTCCCCAGTATTTTACAAGGACAAACAGATTCAAAAACAGTTTTTACCAAACATCAATCACCACACAAAACAGAAAAACACATCTGATGTGTAAATGTTTCAAAGGGATTAGTGAATAACAGAATGTATGCTTGTGTGTGAGTGGTGGGTTCTGCTTAGTTCTTTTTTTACTCATTTATTTCAGCTGCTTTTATTTGTATGTTTATAGTAGGTTTTATATATGATGTACAGATGGGATGGCACTTTTAGATTCTCTTGTACTTATTAGAATGACAGTAAAATATATTCTATTCTATCATAGGGTGAGTAATAAAAGCTTGGACTTGTTAACATGACAAGATTTGCCAACAAACCTACTTTGATTGGATGTTTTCACTCTTCTTTATTGTTCTTTAACACTAAAGGAGCTTCAACTAAAGCTAAACTGTGTCAAACTTAGGTTAATAACCACTATTATCACACCTTTTACAGGGCTGTAGATGCTGGGTTTTGTCAAACCAGGTAACAAAGACACATCCTGGGTAAGTAGAAGTGGATTTATAGTCCAGGCCTAAACTGTCTTCAGAAATACCTCTTTCTGTTTAATACAGCTTTGGGAAGTGTGTGCCTCACCTCGACTTTGACTCCTGCCTGGAAGCTAATACCATCAGGGATGGTGGTCTGGAAATCTGCTATGGTGTAGAACTCCTCTTCAACTTGAGGAGGAACTGGTGGTTTGGGGAGGCTCGTTCCACGTGGCTGCAGGAGGTGAGACAGAAACAAACAGGTCATATAGAGAACTGGAAAATAAAACGACTGGAAACTAGAACCACCATAGCATCATGTGTCTGATTCAACAGGGTCTCTTACAATAGTCAGATCTCTACGGGGAGGAGGTCTGTGTCTGGATCCCACTTCTGTGGAAGCAAAAGACAGGCACAAATAGGTTATTTACTGTGCTGTGGCAGAGCACACAATACATACACAATACAAACCATTATATCATCGCTGTCGGACGGAAACCTTATAAGTCCATCTTTGGTCTTTTGTTTTTGGTCAGTCTTCACGTTGGCCTGATGGTTTTAGAAAGTTTTAACCAATGACAAGTGTTGAAACAGCTTGCGACTACATCTCTTAACTCCGTTCATTTATTTAGAATATATGTTATTTTTCCACTTTCCTGAAAATAACCATTTTGGACATAAGAAGTTTCCGCCCAACACTGACAGTATGGATTTCAAGATTCAGTTCACTAGAAAAATAAAAACAAACAAAAAAGTCAGCAGAGCTTACTACTAACCCCACTGCCACATAACACTCTGCCCCCTCCTGCTCACTGAGAACCTGCCTAGTCAGGGATTCATTTTGAATTTTAAATACAAGATAATTGTAAATTATCTTTAAATTAAATTACTGTCCTTTTTGGGTAGTTCAGTCAAACCAAGACAAACATTATTCTGTCCAAGTCTTAACTTTCAATCTGATTGCACTTTATCTGCTGAATTGGGTAAATAGTCTTCCAGAAATCGGCCAGGTGAATGTTCAAAGTAAAAAAAAATTTAAAAAAATCATAAGAAATATATAACGTAATAACATAATACATACAATACATTAACAAGCTCTGTATCATTATCATTACTACTACTACTTTATTATTACTACTTTGCTACTTGCTGTTTCTACCAGTACTTTCCAATGTGCAATTGCAATTTTTCACAACTGTTTTTTTTTTTAATAGGTATTGTAATGCTATTTTGGTATTTCTTGTGTGGCAGAGACACAATAACACAATTCGTTGTTATTGGAACCTCAATTTCCCGAGGACTCTGCCCAAAAGATAAATAAAGTTCTATCTAATCTAAATCTAATCTAAACGCAGCCATCATACTGTGCACTGCACCTCTCCTGGTGGTAAAGAAAATGTGTCAAATCTGAAAAGAATCTTCAAGAAAGTGGTTGGACAAAAATCTCGGACAGATGGACGGATGAAAAGACAGATGGAATTTCTGGTATTACTATATCCCCTATAGGGCGGGGGTATAAAAAGACTTCAACCACTAGATTTAGATTTTATTTGCCTGAGTTTTGTGTCTGAATCCAAACAATACAGATGATGAGACAAAATAAAGATCAATAAATGGTAGCGTTAATATTATTATTTTAGACTTTGGGGACTGATGCAGAAGCATCCAACACGGTTGTGTTCAATTATGACCAAACTCACACATTTTAAACACAGGAATATTAGGAAACAGATTGTGTATTTAAAGCTACCAACACATGATCTTACTGGAGTCATAATGAAGAGCCTTGGACCTGTCGTTAGCTTCACTTACTACTTTTGTTGTTGTCAGAGAATATGGACAGTCTGTTCTCCTTCTGGTTGTCTTTGTTCTCTTTCGCTGCATTGTTTTGAGGTCTGGAAAACCCATCCAGGTCGTTGGTGCTGGCGTGGGCAGCGGCACCTGCTGAGTGCTTCTGGATCTGAATGTCAGCCTTCTTCAGGTATGAGGCTGGGGCCCAGCCCTCGCGGCCCTGGTACCTGGAAGACGAACACACATGTATAACTGTTGACCTGTGAACATTTAGAGCAGGGGGGTCAAACTCATCTCCTTTCAGGAGCTTTGATGAGCCAGTTTTGGCCCTCGGGCTGCATGTCTGACACCCCTGTTTTAGAGCGTAGCTTCAGAGACTCTGGAACCATTATAACAGCAATACAGGGGTTGGATAAAATAATGGAAACACCTTCACTTCAAGATGATAATGCCCCAATCCATACAGCTAGAATTGTTAAAGAATGGCATGAGGAACATTCTAATGAAATTGAGCATCTCGTATGGCCGGCACAGTCCCCAGACCTCAACATTATTGAGCATTTATGGTCAGTTTTAGAGATTCAAGTAAGACGTCGATTTCCACCGCCATCGTCTCTAAAAGAGTTGGAGGGTATTCTAACTGAAGAATGGCTTAAAATTCCTTTGGAAACAATTCACAAGTTGTATGAATCAATACCTCGGAGAATTGAGGCTGTAATTGCCGCAAAAGGCGGACCTACACCATATTAAATTATATTTTGTTGATTTTTTAAGGTGTTTCCATTATTTTGTCCAACCCCTGTAACTATAAAGCAATAAACCGTTTGTTTCCAGCGGAATCATTCCAATGTGACACAAAACCATAGAGTAACCAATAGTAGAGGCTACACTGATATAAAACTAAGTTATGATCAGAAAACAGCTACAATAAAAATCAGAATCATGGCTTCATAACGCTCCACTTTGGTTCGTTCAGTTTATGCTGTAGAGAAATAATACTTTGTTGCATTTGTCTGTTTTATTAAATTATTCATGACATGCACTGGTCTCAGACTGTCAGCTTGTTTTAAATATTTATCCATTTAAGTGCTTGTCATTTGATTTGCATTTTGTTTTCCGAAAATTGGTTTTGTTGAGCTTTTAGCTGACACGTCGCATTACCATGGCAACAAAGACGGAACAGTAGCCAGGTGTAAGAGGTTACAGATGCACAAAAGTCTCCAATGAAGCTGATCAGGATGCTGAAAGCATCTTTGACAAATGCTCTATAGAAACCAGACGCTAACACTGTTCAGACAGTGAAAAGGAACTTCTAGGAGAGTAGGAAACATTCATCTGTTTAACTTTTAAAATGATTGCAAAAGTATTATTAATAATCTTAAAACCCATCTTTTCTCCTTGGCTTTTGACACCATGTGAGATGTTTGAATGTAGTATTATTCTATTGTTTATTTGGTATTGGTTTATTTTTATTGTTTTTAATTGTACTGCTGTTTTATGTCTTTTAATCTATTCTTGCATTTTATTGTCATTTTGGTTTCATTTATTCTTCTGTACAGCACTTTGGTCCACTGTGGTTGTTTTAAATTGCTTTACAAATAGAGTTGGATTGGATTACAAAAAAAAAAATTAATAAATTATTTTTTAAAAATAAATAAATAAATCACATATTCAAAGATCCCAGACATGTTATTTACATAGATTTTAAATGAAGTGACTGAAGTTTTTGTGTTGAATTTATCAGATCTAATTATTATTTATACAGAATAATTTTAGTGTGTTTTGACTGGAGGGGATCGTTAATAATACAGTAAGAAAAGTCAGATGGTCCAATGATTACACAGAAAAAAGTGAAAGTTAATAGATCTTTCTTTTCTTAGTCATTTTCGGAACTTAAACAAGGAACCCATGTTGTGAATCATTTGTATAATCGCTATAATTTCCATTTCAAATCCTGGGTGATGGGGGATGAATGGTATCATTAATTATTTTTTTCTTACCTGATCTTCCACCAGCCCTCCAAGTTCTTCTGAATCACCTCGACAATCATCCCCCTCTCCAGGTCGATCTCATCCTGGTCCCGGGCCGAGTACGGGTATACCACTGAATACTTCTCCTCTGGAGTTGGAAAACAAACAGAGCTGTTAAACGTAAGAACATAATGTGTGTTTTGACAAATGTGTAGATTCACACAGAGGGAGCACAGGTCAAAGCTGTAGGGGAATAATAGCTTGGGATCGCAGTATCACACTGGGAGAACAAGGGTTTGTGTTGGACCTAAAGTTTCCATCTGACCTTTTCTTCATTAACGTTACAGTAAAAAACACTGTAAAAAGTTCATTCATTTTACAGATATGTTGGGAATGTCAGCATCCAAACAAGCAACACGAACATAGATCCATTCGTAAAATGCAGAGGTTTGAGAGAATTTAATATTTTACCAAAACCATTGCAAAATAAAAAATCATATGACATCTAGAACTGCATTAATTTTACATGATCTAATTTTTTTTTTTTTATGAGGCCAGGCTTGAGCAGCATCTCGTGGAGTAAGAAGACGTAAGATAAACACAAAACGGACACACATCCTGCAAGAATATTAACAAACCTGCACTAGAAATGCAGACATTTCTACTATGTTTAGTTTTACTATTACTGTAGCATCACTTACAGAAATAGAAGATAGAAAGACTATGTAATAATACAACTGTTCCACTATTATTACATTAATGCTGGTTTTTGTATCACACATTAGTACAAAATCTACCATTCACTTTGCATGCAAGGGTTTAATTGTCATGCTTGGATGTTGCATGCAACATACACTGCATGCACATACATAGATGAACAAACATGCTGTGTGCACATACGCGTGCACACGAACGCACGCACGCACACGCACACACACGCACACACACCCACACACAGAATAGGGGGAAAAGAAAGGCGTGCGCTCCACCTTGCCCAAAGCCTGTGCTGAATAGATCCCCTAAAGTTCTGCGACGGCCCATGTGCCTCGGCAGTGACCAGAACCTCCGGGGCACTGACGTCACAGCACAATAAGTGTGGCAGGAGGTGAGCAAATAGGAAGTGAATGTTACTTAGGCTATCCTGAGGAATTTGTCATCCTAAAATATGTTTTTTTTTTATTGCTGTTGGACACAGAAGAAAGGACGATTTATCTACAACTTGGCAAGATTAGACAGTAATGTAAATAGTATTCTACAGAAGTGGAAAAAAGGTTTTGGACACCCCATGCATTCGTCATATATGACATTAAGAATCAGTGTTTAGTCATTAAGCTCTCAGTATTGTTCCATTTTCCAAACCCACATGATCCCTTCTGCACATGCTCCGTTCAGTCAAGGTCAAAACTGGATGTTTCAGCAAAATAATGCCCCTTGAAACTGTTGAAAAAATTTTTGTTATTTTTTCTTGTTAACAATAAACCAAAAAACATTTGCATTTGTTTGTGTCTGTCTGATGCAGCCACATCTTTTGAAACACAAAAAAAGATTTTTCCACAAATATTTCACAACATATTTGAGATTATGTATAATTTTAAGGGTGTCTGAAAACTCTTTTCCACTCTTGGATGTATGATCCATTACTACCCCAATACTACAACAAGAGGAATCACTAACACATACCAACATGTTTTATTAAAACAGCTGTTTGAAGGTTGTGATTCCTAGTTTTGGTGTAAAAAAGACTCAGTTGCATAATGAGTATTCAGTTAATCATAAATGATAAGTTCTCAACAATAGGTTGAAACTAGTCAGTTTAATGCTGAAGTCATGTTTGGTTGCACCACAGAGACGTAACAAAGGCTCAAACTAACAAAATTCAGTTTTCTCCTCCTGTGACCATCAGTTAAACATTCGATTCTTTCATACATGTTTATCATTATGTGATCTCATGTGCAGCTGGTTTTGAATATCCTGTCACAAAATAGCAGAGGCAAACAGCAATAAATAAATAAAGGGTTTAACAGTTAATCACAAAATGTCCTTAAACTTAGACAAAGTATTATGATTAACTGAATAAAATGTCTATCTAAAGATAGAACGAAATAACTTAGCAATAAACATATGATGGTTAAGTGTTATAATTAGTAACTATTACATAGAAAGCTGTCGAACCTTATTTATTTATTTACTTGCCACCGTTGTAGCATTAGTGTCTAAAGTGAAACTTAGTCAAGTTACCTGCTTTGTGACCTTGTAAAATATTATATTGATGTTAGTTTACATCCTGTTAAAAGGATATGATGGTGTCCAAAATATGGAGACCTTTGATTGATTGGTTAATTTCGAGCTTGTGCACTCTATGGACAGTGTTGTTTCAATTTCACAATAAGACAGAGATAATATACCATCCACATATTATATACACATCATTACGTGTACACAAATATATGCAAATATATACAATAATTCACTATTAATAAACACCCCTAGTAGCCCGAAAGGGAGCGAGAAGAAGTAAAACTTATTTACTCCCACCCCCAGTCATGTATGTTTTGTGGTGCAAAACGGCATCATATTAAATTTTTTTTTAAGGTTTAAGTTATAAGTTTAAGATTTAGGTTAGTATGTCTGCCTATGATTAAACTATTTCAGCTGGTACAACCCTTAAAATGCCAGTAGAACATGAAATCGATGCTGACATAGAAACAATGTTCAAACTAGGCTGTGCTGACTCTTAAACACAGTTGGTTCTGCTGTTTAGACGATGATCCTGCTAGCTAGTGATGCTGTAATAATCCAGGGGGTCCACAAAGCCTCTTTACAATTACAAAAAATATTTCAAAAACAATTGATGAGATACGTTCATCAGATTTGTTCTATGTACTCAAAGGTTATCTAAGTTTTTAATCACATTGTGGGATCATGTGCAAACAAATCACTGGTACATTTTTCTTCAACGAGAGATCAATCACTGCAAATGTTTACTTTGACTTTTTGACTGAATATGTGTCACCACAACTGGATGACCTTCAACCAGCCATCATTTTTCAAGTAGATGGTGCACCACCACATTGGGGACTGCATGTTGGTGGGTTCCTAAGTCAAACATTTCCAGACCGGTGGAAGGGAAGGGATGGTCCAATCCCCTGGACACCTCATTCACCAGATATCACTGTCCTGGATTTCTTGAGTTATGTTAAAGATATCGTGTATTGAACAAAGATATGGGACATCAATGACTGGAAGTAAAAGATCACTGATGTTATTGATACCATTGATGAGTCTATGCTAGGGCATTAACTGAAAAGTCGGTTTGTCGATGCATCGACGTCTGTGGCACACGTCGAAGTTACTTTGGAGGAGTTGACTAGTCGTGCGTTATTCTTTCTCCCTTGCCATCACCCGACAGTGTGCAAGCCGTCATTCAGTGCATGTCGATACTCTCATCTTTCTACATGAAAACATGGAGCACAGTGAGCGGCAGTGATGCGCGGATCAGCGGACCCGGCTCAGGTTGGTGCGGGTCCAAAAAATGTTACTTTATTTGTGGGGCAGGTCAAAAAATTCCACAAAGTGGCTTAAAAAAAAAAAAAAAAAAACGAAAAAACGACCCGTGCATCACTAGTGCAAGGCCAAGACTGAAGGAAGAAGACGACTCAGAGTAGGAACTAAACTGACTGATCTAGAAAAACTACGGTCTCAGTAATGTTCTGTGAACCATGTAAGCACCACCAATACTGAATAATAATTTGGACAGCCAGTGTGTTTGATTATTCTGTTCATTTATTTCATGAAGACAATGCACTCTTTTCTCTAACATGCTGTGCATCTTTTCTGCCGCTGTCTGAACCTTTTTCCCACTTTATGTTGTGCACTTAAATTTAAAAGAAAATTCAAGGTGTTAACCAATGTTTTGTTTTGGTTAAATGTCCGAGAAGGACTGTTGATGCTCGTGTCTTAGTTTTTTATTCTGCTCTTAACTGTACATTGTTAATGTTACAGTGAACGTTTGTACAAGTTGCTCATTGTTGAACGGTTGTGTGTCTGTGTTGTTCCTCCGCTGTCAATGTGATGAAGTCATCATACGACAAGTCGACTCGACTTTTACTTTACTGACAAATAAGTCGATCTGAAAAAATCTGAAGTCACTAACGCACTAGTCTATGCTACAGCCAACACGGAAACAAATCCAGTACCGTCTGGATGTGCTTCATACAACTGTCTATATCAGGGGTGTCAAACTCATATTAGTTCAGGGGCCACATACAGCCCAAAATGACCTGAAGTGGGCCAGACCAGTAAAACAATAACAGAAGAATATATAAATAATATCAATTCCAAAATCTGTATGTCTAACTTCTATGTTTTAGAGCGGAAAAAAGTAAAATTATATGATCAAAATGTTTTACATCTACAAACTGTTCTTTAAAGAATTGTGAAAAACATGAACAACTATGAACAAAATGAAATTAAGAAAAGAAAAAAAAGTGGAATTTTAACAATTCATGTCATTATTTTGCCTCAGCTTCTCATTTTCACATGTTCATTACAACGTACAGATCCCAGTGGATCTACAAATATACAAAACATATAATAACAGACAGAATATTAGTGCAATTACACTGAATTCTCATAAGATATTGTTCTTATTTGTTCTGGTTATTTACATTTTTTGTAAAAGGCTAGTCTGTAAATATAAAAGTTTTTGTGTAATTTTACTTTTGTTTATTTATTTTTTTACAGTAAAAAAGGAGCAAATTTTGTGGTTTTCATTATTTATAGTTTATTATGATAGTATTTTACTGGTCTGACCCATTTTAGATCAAACTGACCTTAAATTATTTTAACATCTTTGACTGTTAATATCTTCAGTGTAATTGTTGCATTTCACTAATTCATTCCAGGGGCCAGATTGGAGCCTTTGGCGGGCCGAATTTGGTCCCTGGGCCGCACCCTTGACATCTGTGGTCTATATAGAGGTGAATTAAATTAGGCAAAAAACTTCAATATCTACTTTTCATTTTGTAATAATTTCCACACATTCTTTCCATTCATTTGCTTTTGTAATAAATGTGTTAAATTGTAAAGAGACTTTATGGACACCCTGTATATTAAGTCTGGTGCATAGTATGTAACATAAAACCTATCTGTATCTATCATTAACAGCTGTTTTTGAGAGCATAACTAGTTAAAGACGTAGTTCGCTAGTGGCTATTGACAGCTTTTTTATTTATTTTTTTCAGTGATGTTAATTCTGTAATAAATCTCCAGCCTAATCATATCTAATGAAATCTCAGTGTCAGAAAATTTGCATGAAATCAAGTCGTTATTTTGAGCGGCTTGAAACTTATTTTTAACATTATTACATGTTCACTATTGCACACAATGAATGAATGAACAACATGAATTACAATAAATACACATTTGTTATTCCAGATGAAAACAGTATAATTCTACAGTATTGCTTCTTAAATGTCTAACTTTTGGGCAGTAATGATAATACAAAGATATTACACAAAATATGATGTCAACATGAAGTTGCCTTTAAGATAAACTGACTAAATAAAAACCGGTTGACTTGAAGCGTTCCGTACCTTCTTCTCCAGGGAGACTGAAGTCATCAGGGTCGTCCTGGGCCTCGAGGCAGGTGGCGGGGACCCACCCCTGGGCGTCCTCGGAGCTCACGAACCACCAGCCTACATGAGCATCGGATGGACAGAGTGAGGAAAACGCTGACCCACCTGTATTACACTGACGTAAAGGCGCCGCTGACCCTTCCCCCTCTACGCGTGACTCACCAGACTCATTCTTCTCGATCACTTCCACCACCTGACCCACATGGAGGCTGATCTCGGAGCTCTCCTGCTTCTCGTAGTCCGTCACCGCCACGTACTGGTCCAGGAGGAGGGGGTCCGCTGAGGTGGAATCTCCTGTTTTAGAGACCAGACCACATCCTGGGTTTATACGAGTGGTCTCTTCATCTCAGGTTGGGATCAAACCTCGCTCTAAAAAGGCCTCCACTCATTACCTTCAGAGATCCACTCATGACCTGTGATATTAGTTAATTTGGAGTTAAGTCATTAGGATGAGGGACCATGAGATAATGACCTTTTCGACTTCAAACATTTCACTGACCAGATGTAATGACCTTTTAAAATGTCACTTTTTATATGCACTTGTCTGTTCAACTTTAATAAGTAAAGCTCCACATTTATGAGGAAATGTCAAGAATATTTCAAAGGTCACCATTTTTGTTTCTCATAATGTATGAAGTCGGAGGTTTAAGTGAGAGGAGGCTTATCTAGAGTGATGAGATCCATCCAGACATGAAGCAGAAGAGGTGGTCGACTGATTGGAGAGGAGGGGTGAGGGTGGGGGGGCAGACAGAGATGATGTAAGGAGTATGGAGGGTGGGAGTGGATTTAAGAAAGTGTAGAGGGTTAGGATCAATCATCAACACTGCTGTGAGACAAACAAATCAACACCATCGAAACCCGCCACCAATGTTAGAGCTAAGCCAGCAAAAAAAAAAAAAAAAAAAAAAAGTACAACTAAACTAGACCAAATAATATAACTGTAAAAACTGGGACCTGTGGGATTCCTCTGACCCCTACAACCTTTTCTGTTTTCATTTAACCCTTTAACCCCTGATGTGTCTGTGGTTAGTGTTCTGTATGTAGGATTTATTTGAAATATTCCGAAAAATTCAACCGTTTGCTCAATAGGGAAAAATTTTTAATGTTTTGATAGAATAGACCTTGTACTTTCCACAGACATCTGAGCATGCTCAGAGCACCCCCCACCACTTATGTAAGGGGGGGTAAAACACAGAGCAGTGGGTGAGACCTACTCGCTATAAAAACAGATGGTTTGGGCTTTTTTTTTTTCTTTTTTACTCTGTTTTCCTTGTCGTTTTTGTTTTTTACTGTTTGCAGTGTTGTGGTGATTTTGACCACGTAACTGTTTCAACCAGGTGCCAAAAGCAGCTGGACTGTTTTAGAAAAAAAAAACAGTCCCAAAACAAAAACTACTGGGCCAAAATTCAAATCCTTGTTCTTCAGTGTGATCCAGTTCACAGTTCATGTTCAACATCCTAAATCTCTTACTGATGTACATTCTGAGTGCATTATTTAGTAAAAACCTGTCAAACTTCAATTCATCTCTTTGTCTTTTTGTTTTTCCACCCTGTTTTGACCCTAAAACACACAGTAAAGCAAAAACCACTGAAGAAAAGGAACACAAGCACATACTCACAGCAGCTTTTATGACACTGAAACAGATGCAAATACCAAACAAACAGCCTGTTTCACTGAAATAATGTCTCAGGGGTTAAAGGGTTAAAAGATGAGATTTTCATTGAAACTGAAGAGTTTAACCAGCATTAACGAACAATAAAAAAGCTTTTATTTGTATGTACACTGTACACACAAACCTCATCAAGGCCAAACTTTTGACTGATTCTAACGGCAATGGACAAAAATGTAACAATATCTGACATTAGACGTCATGGATCACCTTAAAGGTTCAGTCTGGGAGATTTTGAAGATTTTGGAAAAAACATCTACTTTTGTTCTGTTTCACAGCGGATTTCACGCAGCTTCCTTTGTTACATTACTGTGTTTGAGTGTAGATTTTTTTTCCCTTCAAGGAAAGAGTTAACTATAGTCTGTAATCTGCAAATTCACCTCCAGCTAAATATTATAAACCGACCCTTTAATTCAGCGTCATCGACACCATACAGCTTTTAATCATTAAATAAATAACTTCTAAACATCCCCTCTCCACTTTAAATGCTCTGAATACAACTGTAATTACTCTATATTGCACAGATCACTCCATTACTCACTGTTTGTAGTGTTAATATTACAAAGTTAGTAGTTTATGTCCATTCCTAGTGGGACTTTAATGTGTGTATGTGTGTGTGTGTGTGTGTATTACACTAACTCAGCACTAATACACATTTTTAAAGAGATTTTTTTTCTGAAGCAGGAGAACAAAAAAACAAAAAACACAATGTTAGGTTTTCCTAAGTTTGTGTTGGATTTAGGTTAAGTACTGGAATTTGTTTTTTAATAAAGTTTATGCACATTTGGATGTACAGTAAATGCAAATATATATATACGTATACATTTACAAATTCCATTAGGTTTTTCATGAGATTTTTCATTTTGAGTATTTACAGAAGAAAACATCAGCAGACTTTTTCTGTTTCTTCACTTTTGGTGCTGCTAGTGTTTGTTTTTTGTGTGTTTTTTTAAGCATTTGTGGTTCATTATGAAGGTGTGGAGGACACACTGAACTCCTTCAGGTCACCACAGTCGGTAATCAGTAGGAAAAGCTGCAGCTAATACATTGCACTTTGCACAATTAGGAAATGTGGATGTAGTTTAACATGATGCAAACATGCATTGTTTAGAGTCCAATAAAAACAATAACAACACACCCTCAGAACCGCCCATAAAGCCTAAGGCAGGGGTGTCAAACATACCACCCATGGGCCAAAACCGGCCCACCTAATGGTCCACTCTGGCCTGTGGGATGAATTTGTGAAACACTGAAGATATTAACAATCAACAGCGTCAAAATCATTTTCGTTCAGGGGCCTCATAAAGCCCTGTTTTGGTCTCAAGTGGGTCAGATCAGTAAACTACTATCATAATAACCTATAAATAATGACCGTTACAAATTTTTACCCCCGCCAAGGAGGTTATGTTTTTGTCAGCGTTGGTTTGTCTGTCTGTGTGCAAGATAACGCAAAAAGTTATGGATGGATTTTGATGAAAATTTCAGGAAATGTTGATACTGGCACAAGGAACAAATGATTAAATTTTGGTGGTGATCAGGGTGGGGGGGGCACTGATCTGCCTTGGCGGAGGTCTGCGCTCTACAAGTGCTTTTCTTGAAAAGACAGCGCAGACCTCCGCCAAGGCAGATCAGTGGCCCCCCCACCCCCGATCACCACCAAAATTTAATCATTTGTTCCTTGTGCCAGTATCAACATTTCCTGAAATTTTCATCCAAATCCGGGGCACTGATCTGCCTTGGCGGAGGTCTGCTCCAAGTGCTTCTAGTTCTCTTTGTTTTAGTGTAAAAAAGTCAAATTACATGAAAATGCGAGCATTTACAAACTATCCCTTCACAAAAAAATGTGAAGAAGCTGAACAAATATGAACAGCGTGAAATGTCCTAAGAAAATAAGTGTAATTTTAACAATATTGTTTTTTTCTATATTTTTTGTGTATTTATAGATCCAGTGCGACCAATTAGTGGTAATGCACATGTGTAAATGATAAGCGGAGGCATAAAATTATTAAAATTACACTTATTTTTCTTAAGAAATTTCAGGTTGTTCATTTTATTCACATTTTAGAGGGTAGTTTATAGATATAAACGTTTTCATAATGTAATTTTAATTTTTCATTGACGTTATTTTACTGGTCTGGCCCACTTGTGGTTATATTGGGCCATATGTGGCCACTGAACTAAAATGACTTTGACACCCCTGGCCTAAACGAAACTTTCTTACAGTTTGGTTCCAACTCGTTTAGATTTTACAAGAGGCGACAGAATTTGTGTTTTCAACCTCATGATCTTCTCCAAAACCTACAACCTGGAATAACAGAGGTAGTCCTGTGCTTAGCGTCCTGTTCTACTCCATACCTCCACCCAGGAAAAGCCAGCCACACAGTGTGATTAAACAGTACTTCTGACACCAACACACGCCTCCAAGCCTTCAACAAATCTACATCCCACCTGCCCGGGCCGGGGGGAGGACAGAAGGGGGAACAGGCCACTAGCAACCCGCACACAGCACGACCAAGCATGGCAGTGTGTTACTACCTCTCTTTAGGAAAGTAGTCGCTCTCTCCACAAACCCTGATGGAAAGGAAAATGAACGGAGAAGAAGACTGAAAAAAATGAACATGGATGCAACTTAAGAATATTAAAAAGAATGAAAAAGACAGAGAATATCATCAGTGACATGTTGGCAAGATGGTTTCTGGTGAAGTGAACTTGTGTAAAACTAAGTGACCACTAGATGGAGACAATGTCCAGTTAGCATTTACAGAGAAAAGCAGAGGAAGTGGCCCCCATTTGAGAAGAATCTCTTAGTATTTCATTATAAATATCTCTCTTCTCTGGGCTTTTCTTTTTTAGAATGCACACAATTCCTTATTCGTGTCTAAAACACAAAAGCAGTGTCTTACCTGTTTTCTTCTTTCCAATGGGTTCCCTAGAAAAGACACAAAATGCTCACATTACTACAAAAAAAAAACCACAAAACAAAACATGTAAATCAGACTGCAGTACTGTGGAGTAGTCCTGGATAACAAACACTATTGTGAAATATTATAATTAATCACCACCGATCCATGGATTTGACTGTATTTCAATAAGACATGGGCCTATTTACTGAAACATACAAGGGTATTTTGTTATCTTTTAACACTTTACACAACTTTCATTGCAAAACAACCCCTTTTCATTTTTTTTTTTTTTTTTTTTTTGTTTAAAGACCTCCTCTGGAGATCTTACGAGACAAAAACATTCTTACTGAGTCGTCATTTGGGCTTGATGAGGTTACTTCACTTTCATAACTTGTTAAAATTATATGTACTTTAATCAGACTCTCCAGATGAGCTGTGTCTGATTTTACAAATGCACCTGCCTGATTTCAGAGCTCTGTAACACTATTAAATATCTATTTCATGGTGGCCAACTCTAAATGTACAATTTCAGTTTAGATGTAAATGTAGCTGAAGTTCTGTTGAAAACATTGTAGCATAGAAGTCTCAATAACATAAACAAAAATAAAATGTTGGGCGCCAGACAGGAAAAAGGGTTAAATTACCTTCAACATGTCAAATTTATTACATATTTAACTTAAATGTGAAAGAAACAAAAAAAACCCCAGCTGCTCACTTCATTGCTACAAAAGATACCAGATAACAACATAAAACTAGAAGCACTCGGAGAGCGCAGACCTCTGCCAAGGCTGATCAGTGGCCCCCCCCCGTGGGCCCCCCCACCCCCGATCACCACCAAAATTTAATCATTTCTTCCTTATCCCATTTCCAACAAACCCTGAAAATTTCATCCAAATCTGTCCATAACTTTTTGAGTTATGTTGCACACTAACGGACAGACAAACAGACAGACAAACAAACAAACCCTGGCAAAAACATAACCTCCTTGGCAGAGGTAATTAACGTTTCTTAATTTTCTCAATTTTAAATCAGCAGTTCAAAATCATCTACATCATCATCATAACATCTCTAATTATTCGACAACTCAAACAAGTCTTAAATCAGGAAATAAACAGTAAATTAAACAGACATTAAATTAAACTTAGGTACTCCGTCTCAACATGTTGAACCAACAAATGTCAAACATGAGAGATCACAGTTCGCACGGAGTTAACAGCTGTTGTTTTTTTCTTGGTCCACACAATAATACCACAATATTAGAATTTAGACAGTTGCAGCCTTGGAGGAGTTTCCTTTTACATGACAAAAGGCCAAAACACATAAAAAAACTGAGTTAAAAAACACTCATGTACGTATCGACTACGCCTGTAAATTCACAGACTGACAGTTCCCCTTTTACAGTTTTTTAAGTGAATTTCAGGATCGATCCTGTGGCTAAAGGAACTTTCAAGCTGTATTGGACTGGAAAGATTGACATATATCGCAAAGGGCAAAAGGAAAGACTTTTACAAACTCTGGGAACCATATATGAACATCACAACGGGTAGAAACATTCAATCCATTTGATTTTTGAAGAAGATGATCATTATAATTATTTTAAGTTATTTTATCATTTGTATTTTTTTTTTTACCTATAATTTTATTATTGATGGTATTTATGTTACTGCTGTTATGAGGGAACATCTTAATTTACTAAAGTTAAATGTGTGTGTATTCATGGGTATGTACAGGGTGGGGAAGCAAAATTTACAATGAACATTTAGTTGTTTTTTCTCAGCAGGCACTACGTCAGTTGTTTTGAAACCAAACATATATTGATGTCATAATCATACCTAACACTATTATCCATACCTTTTCAGAAACTTTTGCCCATATGAGTAATCAGGAAAGCAAACGTCAAAGAGTGTGTGATTTGCTGAATGCACTCGTCACACCAAAGGAGATTTCAAAAATAGTTGGAGTGTCCATAAAGACTGTTTATAATGGAAAGAAGAGAATGACTATGAGCAAAACTATTAGGAGAAAGTCTGGAAGATACTATTAAAGAAGAATGGGAGAAGTTGTCACCCGAATATTTGAGGAACACTTGCACAAGTTTCAGGAAGCGTGTGAAGGCAGTTATTGAGAAAGAAGGAGGACACATAGAAGAAAAACATTTTCTATTATGTAAATTTTCTTGTGGCAAATAAATTCTCATGACTTTCAATAAACTAATTGGTCATACACTGTCTTTCAATCCCTGCCTCAAAATATTGTAAATTTTGCTTCCCCACCCTGTATGTCAGATGTGTTTGTATAATATTGTTAAAAAAGTTCAAAGTTCACTGTCTCTGTTTTGTGTTAAAGTACAAAAATATTGAAATGATGTATTATATGAAATACAAAAAGTGCTCAAAATGGAGCTTGAACTTGACCCGATTTCTCTGCTTTTGGGCCTTCCCCGTGTCTGTGTACCTGACGTATATCAGAAAAAACTGTATAATGTTATGGCATTCGGTGCTAGGAAAAATATTCTACAGCACTGGACTTTGGATAAAACCCTCTCAGTTGCGGATTGGTATAGGATATTAATGGAATTCATACTCCTGGACTTTCTGATCTGTCTCATGCACCACAAGACCAATGCCTTTGAAAGAATATGGAAACCATTCCTTCACTATATTAATGTGAACAGATCTGCTATAATGACTAGAGCATGTGTATAAAAATGATTTTCTTTATATCCAGCTTTCATTGTATTGTATATAATACTACATAATGTATATTGTATCTCGCATACACAGAATGTATGTGTATGTGCATATGTGTGTGTACACTTGTGTATGTGTGTATTTTATTATTTATTTTTTGACCACTCCCAGCCTGTGTTTAGTTTTACTATTAGGTTTATGTGTGTTTAAAAAAGAAAAAAACCCAATAAACACATAAAAAAAGTTAAAAGTCGATAAATACATTGTACAAAACACAGAAATACATTTGAAAAATCATGTGAAAAAAAAAAAAAAAAATCAGGATAAATCCCTGACTGACACCAAAATATTTGCAACTTCACCAAACCTGCTTATATGAAACCAAGATTAACTTTATTTTATGACAAAGGGATTTTCTGCAGAAAACTGACTGACACACTCTGTAAACAATACTTCTACTGTCAGATTTGTAAAAATGCTCCACACCCACGTAGGAAAAGGATGTGTTCTATGAGGAATAGATTAGTCTCCTCGTTTCTCTGTTTCAGGTCGATGTAAAAAGGAGCCTTCAGATAACTGATCTGTGAAATTTAGCCTGATGTTAAATTCAATCCGGCATCTGCTGTGTCTGCTTTGGACATTAGTGAGATAAATAGACCTTCTCTTCACAGCAGGAGTCTGGAGCTGATTCTGCCTCCAGATGCCCTGAAAGGCCAGCGGTGGCTAAAGCTCATCATTTCACGTTCTCCTTCTGCCACTCCATCTTTGTTTTAATCCAAATACTTCTCCTCCTCTGTCTCCTCTCTCAGACTTTACTTACTCCTTTGCTCATTTCACATGGAGTACCTCCTGCATCAACACAAACGCTCCCGGCCCCATAAGCCTCCGCAATTAACAGTTCTGCCGATCGAACAATGCTTTAAGTCTCAATAAATCTTTAGCCATAAGTGAACCCATTAGTGTTCTATAAAAGGAAACCCCAGGCCGGGCCCAGCTAAGCAGTACCAGTGATGTGGATTATGACGGAGCAGGAACGTGTCTGTACTATACTCTGTTTTTGGAGGTGAAAATGGGCTTGAGAAATGTACCAAACAGTCAGCAGTCGTCTGGATCCAAGGCCTAATAGGATTATTAGAACTGATTACAGTATCACATCTCATGTATTTTCCCACGCTAATCTGAATGTGGTTACAGAGAGGACAATTATTACCAAAGCCACATGCAACCCCGACTGTCATCAGATGAAAACATTCAACAGGATTAGTCAACGGTCAAACTGATGATGATGAAAATGTGCCAACATCAACATTTTAATGACACTGTCTTCATCTGATATTTAGAGACATCCAGTGTTGAAGATGTGAACTGTGAGAAAAACTCCAAACTCAGCTAAGGTGAATGCAAAATAAAGAAACATAATAATAATAATAATAGTCTATACGGCCTGATCACAATCAAGGGTACCAGAAAGGGTGCACATATAGATAAAAAATAATATTGCTCTATCAAAAAATCAGACAGGCCATTTTATTTGTCTGATATTTCTCTTTTCAAGTCCAAAATATTTTTGTATTACTGTGTGTACGAAAAATTTCGCAGGCTTGTACCCCTGTCAAATCAGAAATTATTGGGTGTACGGACATTCCAGCCTAATAGCCTCCATATTTAATGCCTACAAAGATATACAAATGTTTCAGCACTCAGGATAATCATGCATTGTTTATTGCATAGATGTCGTGTCCAAAGCATGCATGCTGAAAAATTCCATATATTGACAGAAACAATAAAATTAGACCCACATATTTTGATAATGGTGTACGGACACTACTTGGTGTACGGACTCTACCAGATTGGAATGGAAATCTGGCTTACCACATGGTCACATCTCTGTTAGATCTGTAACTAAGTCTTCCTGGTACAGGAGGAAATAAACATTTGTGAACAAGTTATAACAATATATCTATAAGGCATATGTGTGATATTATTGATGGAAGTATATTGGTGTACGGACACTACATGAATTTTGGTGAACAACGCACCATTGAAACCATGCGGTTCGATGAAAACATCCGTTTGACACATTGTTACCAAATTTTCTGCAGCCAGGGAGCATACCAACATCTGTCTAGTTGTGCATATTTAGTCCTAATAATACTGAAATAACAGGTTCCCATTCTATTATTACAATTACAGCTATACCGTATGATGTGGCATTTTTACACTTTTCTTTTGTCATCTTAAAATCCTCCTAATAAGTGTGTGTCAAACTAAAATGTAAAAGAAATCCACCAGGTATTGAAACTCAAAAATGTTTAATTCTCATATATTTCTGATAAAAGCCTGACCAATCATTTTAGTCGGTCCGAATAAAATAATTGGCCGAACCTGACTGAGCCTCCTGTCAATCATCCATTACGGCCGTCCAGCATCCGATATGTGTCCCTCTGAATCTGACGCTTCACTCGCGCTGCTTCTCCTGTCACTGACCACAGTCTACTGTCTAGGATGTGTTTGGATAGAACTGACATGCACATGTGGAAGGGAAAAAACGGATTTATGAACAGAAACGACAACTGAGGGGCACAAACGGGAGTCTGATGAATGAAGGATGGAGATAAAAGTCCGGAAGTCAGCTGTACTGGACTGAACAGGTCTGCATAAAGCTCAGCTTTTATGACGGTGGGACTCATACAGATACATGTACATGGCGTCACACATGTAAGATGATGTAGGATGATAATTGTATGGACTATGAAACTTCAAATTTCCACGGAAAATTCGCGGAGGCCGCGCGTTCACAGTGCGCGCACCCATCCCCTGGGCACTGCAGTGAAGACACTGACCCAGTACTGCACAGACCAGGTCTACTGATGGAACAGGAGCCGTGGGCCCACGGCAGGTGGATGATGCATCTGATTACTGAGGGAGGGGTCCGCGGACACGCCAAACGGACCGGACCTCCGCCTCTGCTTCCTCCTCCGTTTCCATCGCGCATCAGATGAGAGGAGGAGAGAGGAGCCTCAGAGCTCAGGCAGAGGGAAGGGGGCGGGGCTTTGGAGGGAGGCGGGTTGTTCATGTTCAAACTTCTACTAAGTTCTGTGAGAAATGCCACATCGGTAGGTATAGCTTTAAAGGGATGTAAAAGAAGGGTTTTCACAACAAAATGGTTGATTGTCTTAATACTGAAAATAAGAATTGATAATCAAACAGCTGTTCAACAAAAACGATCAATAAATGAAAAGCAATGTGATGTGTGTATTTTGTGATAAAAAAGACACAAGTGTTGAGTAGTAATTATTTATTGTGTTACAAAACATTATGTACAATAATTTTGCTCTCTTATAACAATAAAACTGTGCACGTTTTCACGCTCATTGGGTCGCCATTTTATCAGTTTTTATCCGATTTTCTTCAAATTTGGAGGATTGCAAGATCTAGTAATAAGATGGCTAAAGAAACATTTTGGTAATGGTTTTGGGGGTATCTTTTTGCAATACTGATTAATAACTGATGCAAATATACTTGTACACCTTGATTGTGATCAGGCCGATATCATAATACTGAAAAGTCTCAGAGTATGTGCATGTGTGTGTGTGTGTGTAGGTGTGTGTATCTGCACAGTTCTGAGAAAATTAGACATTTTAACTGACCAGTTTGGTACCTACAGTTGAGGACTATTTCCATCTCCACATTAAATATCTCAGCAAGTTGATAGGATCAATATTTTGGGAGGTATTAGTCGTGTTGGAATACAGTAGCCTTACAATCGCATTCCTCAGTTGACCAGAAGCGCAGTACCACACTGCATGATGGGAAATGAAGTTAAAAACAGGAACAACACATTTACTAACTTCAGTCCCTAGATATCTGTATTAATATGACCAGCAGAAGAAGAAGAAGGAGAAGAAGAAGGAGAAGCAGAAGAAGAGGAGGAACAACAAAAACGAGACGAAAAAGAAAAAGAAGAAGAGTCCCTCATCAGAGTTAGTGGTATTTTGTCCATTTTTTACTTTTTAGTTCAGGGGATATAATCCATAATCAGACATAATAGATGACAGTAGCACCTGGACACTGACATCCATTATAGAACAGTAAAGGCACAATATGGCCATGAATCCATGCACATCACCCCACTCCCGCTCCAGACATACACGGCTGCTTTCGGTAAAGGCTTCAGGACATGTTAACATTTGTTTTTTCTTCAGTTGAACTACCGTAGATGTATCACCACATAACTACTGCGTGATAACGTCTGTCATTTTTAGTTCCATTTTTTTTTTTTACAAAAATTCCCATTATAGATTGTGATTTATTTCCAAAAGAGAATCAATGTACAGTTTAGAAAAAACAACTTCAAAATTATGGGAATACTTCAAATTATTACAAAACAATATGTTGGTTGGATCACTGTGACACATTTTATTGGTATCACAGTAACACTAGCACCGACACAAGCACCTGAATTTTTAGCACTTTTACACTTTAATACAGTATATATCTTTATAAATTGTGTTACACTGCATTATACAATCACACAGAGGTCGTTCACAGAATAAAAATCTAATTAGATGATTGACTTGATTTGTTAGATCTGCCTTTTCTCATTTTACAGACAGGACCTTGAATGGATCATGTACCAGTATTTATGTGGTCACCAACTGGCAGATGAACTCAACTATAATGCTGTTACATATAAAGTATTTCACCCAATTCTAATAGTGTTTTTTCGTCTTTTTTTTATTACTTTGCTGTTCTGCTCAGCTCAGAGTATCTTTTCACACAAACCTCAGCCTGAACATGTGACTGAATATTGTTTTAACAGTGGAGTGCTCAGAACAAAATGTAAATAGTTTGACCGTTATCCAATTATTATTATTTTTTTTTTTATTATTATTATTTTTTTCATATACAAGGTTCGGGGGGCCCTGGTCTAGATTGGTGGACTACTCTGTATTAATATTTGATAGATTCATCATTGGAAAAGTAGTGGTCTGTGGGAGCCCTAGCTGATAGCCGACCGGTGATGTGACAAATGGAGGCAGGAACTAATCCCACAAAAGTGCTCATGAGCATATGTTCCCCAGGTTGGCCTTAATGTGACATCTATCAAAGCTTTTACTACAGTGGGAGCAGATGGATGGAACCACTGAGGGGCTCAGTATAATAGAGCATTGTTTATAAAGAAAAAAAAAAGTGCACATGCGGTAAACGGGCGCCACACTGCAGAGGACTGATAGAATACTGATATGGATCATCAGTTAAATCACTTTTCCCACCGCCACACCACGTTTCTACCCATATGTCCACTGTTCTGAACCTTTCTTTCCCTTCACTTTCCTTCCCTCCTCGTACACCCATCTCTCTCCTCAGCTCTTACATAATCTGCGTTCACCCTCCTCTTTCCCTGCTCTTCACTCTTCGTGTTTTCTACGCCGACTCCTTTCCTTCTCGCCCCGACTCTACTTCCTCTTTACAGTACACACTCCTCTTCCTCCTCATCCTCTACTCTTTATTTTGCTGCCGTTAAGCAGAAAGTCAGAGGCGTCCCTGTCAGAGCCGTGGATTTACAGGCCGTGATAAATCTTCCGTCACAGTGGCTGCTGTGTCTGTACACCGGCCAACAACGGGCTGCACTGGCAGAAAGCACTAATCCAATTTCAATAAAGACAAACCAAGGTCTTTCCTATATTCATCCTCTTCAAGTAAATGCTCCCTTGCTTTCCTGCCACTCCCAACGCATGCTTGGGGTTTTGTGCGAGGCGTGCGGAGGTATGTGTCCTTGGCAACCCCATCGGTGGGAGGACACAAGACGGACTGATGGTGTGTGAGTTGAGGAAGCAGTCTGGCTCGTCAGATACCATACATACAAACTGACAGGCAGCCGACAGGCCTTCGATTCTGTCAGACAGATTGTCCATTTGGTACAGGACGACTACCACAGCGGTTTAAGACACCCATCACTTGATTTTTATCATTTAACCCTTTAACCCCTGAGACATTAGTTCAATAAAACGTACTGCTGTAAATTTCCGTAAAAGCTGCTGTGAGTATGCGCTTGTGTTCCTTTTCTTTTCTTCAGCGGTTTTGTTTCACTGTGTTTTAGGGTCAAACAGGGTGAATAACAGAAAAAGACAAAGAGAGGAATTGAAGTTTTACAGGTTTTTAGTAAATAAGGCACTCAGAATGTACAGCAGTAAGAGATGTTGAACATGAACTGTGAACTGGAACACACTGAACAGCAGGTATTTGAATTTTGGCCCAGTAGTTCGGGGGCCACCAGTAAGGGTATATCCCTGAAATCCCACCAATCTCTGCAGTGTTTCAGCTGGTAAGGTTTTGCCATGGCGCTATCACCGTCGCATTAGACAACTTATACATACAGGGTGGGGAAGCAAAATGTACAATGAACATTTAGTTGTTTTTTCTCAGCAGGCGCTACGTCAGTTGTTTTGAAACCAAACATATATTGATGTCATAATCATACCTAACACTATTATCCATACCTTTTTCAGAAACTTTTGCCCATATGAGTAATCAGGAAAGCAAACGTCAAAGAGTGTGTGTTTTGCTGAATGCACTCGTCACACCAAAAGAGATTTCAAAAATAGTTGGAGTGTCCATAAAGACTGTTTATAATGGAAAGAAGAGAATGACTATGAGCAAAACTATTAGGAGAAAGTCTGGAAGATACTATTAAAGAAGAATGGGAGAAGTTGTCACCCAGATATTTGAGGAACACTTGCGCAAGTTTCAGGAAGCGTGTGAAGGCAGTTATTGAGAAAGAAGGAGGACACATAGAATAAAAACATTTTCTATTATGTAAATTTTCTTGTGGCAAATAAATTCTCATGACTTTCAATAAACTAAATGGTCACACACTGTCTTCCAATCCCTGCCTCAAAATATTGTAAATTTGCTTCCCCACCCTGTATGTATAATATATATTAGGCCTCGGGGCCAGTTCTAGGGAGGTGCAATGCCCCCATAACCAAACGTCCTGCCCCATCAGGTGAAAGTTCGCAAAGTTTCAGGAAGTAGGGAAAAGGTAAATGAGCTTCACAACAGTAACAGGACATAGAAGAGTGTCACTTTCTCTTTGCGTGTACCTATCGAGAGGTATGTGCGGCACGCACTGCGCTGCCCCCGACCAACCCACACTGCTCTGCTCCCCCAACCACTTGGAAAAAAAAACACCACCTGGTGTCAAAATATGACATCCTGTAAACTCAAGGTAGTGACATGAAGAAAGAGAATTGTTAGACAATCGATATGAACTCAGTTTGAGCTACATCGACCTGATAGTGGCAGAATAATGGTCAGAGAACCAATTTTTTCCAACAAAACTTCACCGATTGAATGAAAATGACACCATATGAACTCTGGATGGTAGCGAGAAAATGGACATTTGTAAGACGATCAATATGAACCAAATTTTATCTCACTCAGTCTATTATTGCTTGGTTTACATCCAAAAAAAAAGATTTTCAACTAAAGCGCCCGCATTTGGATGACTTATAAAACTTAGAGAGGCAGAAAACGATAGGGTTCTTCCACTAGGGGTCCCTTATGTTGGTTATAAAGGGAAAAGAAATCCAACCAAATCTGTCCTAGTTATCGCGTTCACACCAAAGATATCTGGCAGTGGATCCAGCAGCGGCATTTGGGGTAAAACCATTATATCCAAGAAACTCCATTTCGTAGATATTAAAAAGCCCAACTGTCTATTTTTAGAGGGAGTCAGTCTCACTTACTGCTCTGTGTTTTGCCCCCCTACTACACAGGCAGCAGGGGGTGAACTGAGCATGCTCAGATGTCAATAGAAAGAATAAGGTCCTATTCTCTCAGCACGTTTTGAAATTTTTCTTATTTAGCAAACAGTTGAGTTTTTATGAATATTTAAAATAAATTGTACCTACAGAACACTCACCACAGACAAGTTAAAGGGTTCACTAATAAAAACAAAGTTTCTTCTCTTCTAAAACAGGGAGGGTGAGGGTACATTTTCACAAAAATCCTGAGTATGTTATCAACAGCCAAGACCAGATACAGAACAACGCTTCAAAGTGACATTCAGCCCATTCTGATGATTAGTTACAGATGACATTACAGTAGGTTGGTCGGAGCGCCGTCTCACATAGTATTCAATCTCCATAACAACTATGTGTCCTATTTAATTGTCCTTCAGCCCGATGTCGAGCTAGCAGCTGTTCACTCAACACAAGTCACACCACAGATTAGCCACCAGAAATATGGACATAAATAAGGTGTTTCCTCCAAGATCAACAAGATTCATATCACAAGCTGAAAAGTAACAGCAGTAAACAACAGTCAGGAAATCCAGTTGTATACTCGGATACATAAATCCTTCTCACTGTTCAGGGTAACTATGGGAACAGATGGTGCATGAAATAAATGTATACTTTAGTGCGTTTTGAAGGTGGACTGTAGAACACATAAATGTAACAGTGATAGTTTGGAGCAAGAAAAGTCTGATGGCGATTTATCTGATATCAAGCCCTGAAAAAGAATATATCATTCAGAAATTAAATGTGTTGTACATCCTTAAAAACTGACTGATATTTGTGTTTAAATAATTATATAAAGTGATAAATACCTTAATTAATTCATCTTCATTGTTGAACACTAGAACTGGATATCAAGTAAAGTTTATAAAGGTAACTCAAAGTATCATTTTTGGTGTTTTCATGCTACCGCTTTTTCCTGAAAATCAGTATTTTTATTTGAAACGCCTAAACTTAAAGGCACTAGCCTTCATCAGAGCAATGTCTCTCAAAACTGATGGATTGTAAACTGTCCTATTTGTGCTGAATTTGCCAGACAGAAGAACATCTGAAAAAACTATTTAGAAGCAATTAATATTCACTCAAGGCAATCCTACATGGTCCTAGAAACATTTCCAAAGCTGTATTATATGTAAGTTTTCTTTATTTATATTTATTCAGCATAAAATAAATGAGGTTTAGTTTAGTTTGGTGCCTGCTGATAAACTTTAAATGTCCTACTCTGCTCTGATATCAATCAATTTATTCAGGTTTGTAGAAGTAAAATCTAAGACCTTTTCAAGACTACTTCAAACAGAATTTAATCCCCATTTCACAGCCATACCGGCAAAAATTTGTGACTCCAATAATTTAGGAAAATGTATTTATTTACTCCAGTGCCTTGGTGTCCACTGTTCTGAGCCATTTCTCACCAGGGGCTGCAAAGTTAGCAAGAATTTGTTGCTAATTTCAATATAAATTGTCGGGTTGGAATGGGTGGAACTGAGTCGACTAATGTTCCTTTTGTTGCAGTTTGGACATTTAACAGACCCATTTAAACATAATACAGCAAACAAGGTCATGGCAACGTAACTTAAAGGATTGTGGCCAAAACTGGTACTGCAATCAAATTCAAAATACTATAGAGCAGGGGTGTCAAACTCCTTTTAATTCAGGGAACACATTCAGCTAAATTTGAGCTGAAGTGGGCCGAACCAGTAAAATAATAACATAATAATAAATAAATAATGTCAACTCCAAACATTTCTCTATGTTTTAGAGTGAAAAAAGTAAATTTACATTATGAAAAGGTTTACATCTACAAACTATCCTTTCAAACAATGTGAATAACATGAACGAGCTGAAAAAATAAGTGTAATTTTAACAATATTATGAGTCAGTTTATCATTTCCACATGTACATTATAACTTACAGATCACAGTGGATCTACAAAGACACAAAACATTTAGTAACAGGCAGAATATTATTAAAATTGCACTTCTCCTAAGACATTTCAGGTTGTTCGTATGTGTTCAGGTTATTCACATTTTTTGCAAAATTATACTTTGTTTTAGTGTAAATACATGAAAATATTTACATTTACAAAGAGAAAAATTCAGAGTTGTCATTATTTGTAGGTTATTATGATAGTATTTTACTGATTTGACCCACTTGAGATTGAATTAGTCTGAATGTGGAACCTGAACTAAAAGGATTGTTAATATCTTCAGTGTAATTTTTGCATGTCACACATTCATCCCAAGGGCCAGACTGGACTCTTTGGTGGGCCGGATTTGGCCCCCGTGCTGCATGTTTGACACCTGTGCTATAGAGTGTGGTGTCCACTCTGCCTCCCCCCAGACTAGGGGTTGCCAGATCCAGCATGAGCATCCACTACAAGGCAAGGCAAGTTTATCTGTATAGCACATTTCAGCAACAAGGCAATTCAAGGTGCTTCACACAGGACATTGAAATACAACGACAAGGGAAAAAGAAGCACATTTAAAACATTATAAAAGAAACATAAAAGGTGATTAAAAACAACAAGTAAGAAAACAACACATAAAATCCAAAAAATAAAAATAAAAACACACATATTAAAGTAAGAGTTGCAGTGCAGAGTTTCAAAAGAGAATATAAAATTTAAAAAGTCAAAAGCCTTTTAGTCAAAGGCAGCAGTGAACAGGTGAGTCTTTAACCTTGACTTAAAAGAACTCAGACTCTCAGCAGACCTGATATTTTCTGGTAGTTTGTTCCAGATATATGGAGCATAGAAACTGAACGCTGATTCTCCATGTTTAGTTCTGACTTTTGGAACACATAGCAGACCTGCACCAGATGACCTGAGTGGTTTGGATGGTTCATACTGGACTAGAAGGTCTCTGATGTATTTTGGGCCTAAACCATTCAGTGCTTTATATGCTAGCAAGAGAATTTTAAAGTCTATTCTCTGAAAGACAGGGAGCCAGTGTAGAGACCTCAGAACTGGAGTGATGTGGTCCACTCTCTTGGTCTTAATGAGGACTCGAGCAGCAGCATTCTGGATCAGCTCCAGTCGTCGGATAGACTTTTTAGGCAGACCAAGGAGCTACCATATTTACGCATACCAGCATACCATATTTGTAACAGGCCTGGTCTCTTCACCAGGGGCCGGGCTGTGGCCTCTTCTCCTGGACCACGGTCTCTTTGCCCGGGGCCCGGTCCCGGCTCTCAGTGGCTCTTACTGGGTGTTGAGGAGACCACAGGAGAGCCCGCGTCGGTCTTCGAATTCTTCTCCACTTCCAGCCATCTCCATATTTCAAAAGCATCTCCTATACATATCCTGGTTTTGTTTCTCACTTTGTCACGGCATATTTGGGAATAATAAGAGGCCTTTTGGGTTTAGTAACATCAGACATTTGTGATCGGAAATGTTCCAGATGCAGCTCAGTGGGAACTGGTAACCTAGATGATGAAACGCTACTGACTTGGTGACTGGGCGGAGCATCAGACCAAAACACTAAATGACGACATAAACATTACTTGCGGGCTGACACTTAACTTTTCAAATACCAATATTCTGGCTGGACTACTACTGTCAGTGATATCAGCATTTGAAATGAACATGATTCCTTAATGTTTGGTGACATTCAAGGCCATTTTATGATTACTGAGAACAGAATTCTTACATACAGCTCCTTTAAGTCCTACCATATCAAATTTAATACCTTATAAAGATTTTTAAGGTCTTAAATGCAGATTTAGAAATTCAAGACTATTAAGACTTTTTAAGACCCCGCGGGAACCCTGTTTATTGATACCAGATTTTTTTTTGTCCCAATATTAGCTCTTTCATGCATGAATTATGAGAACAACAATCAAGATTTTTTTTTTTCCTGAGTGTTTTTTATTCCTCTTTAGGTGTGAAAAAAGAAAGTGATTGAATTTTTTTATTAACTTATTTTTCATGGAGTTACAAAAATGTCCACTCAGCTGGACATCATGCATTTAATTTTAGAAGCAAAGAAACATGATTTTATTGATATACTGTGTGAGAACTATGAAATAAAAACATTTTCAATGCTGCTAATCTGATGTCTTCTCACATTTTAACATACTGTAACACTAGTTATTACTCACTTCATGAGGATGATATGCAAAAAACCCCAAAAACTTAAAAAAACAAAAAAAAACACAAAAAAACCCTGTTAATTACAGTCTAATCACAATTTCCAATTTTTGTTTTTTTTACACTCAAACATGTTAGTGCAGATCACGTTCATCTAGAACAGCAAAGTTACAGTAATGGTATGAACTGCAGTGTATGGGATTATGCATAGGCGTCCACTGTGTTCGCTGATATGGAACTAAAACAACAAAATCCATGAAAATACAAGAGAACAGCTGGAGAATAGCTGTCCACTGTGGTGACCACTGTGCATGAAAGGGTTAGTGTTGGCCATAGACATCCCACTATTGTTCAGGCTCTAGTAGTGCATGAAATGATCTGATGGGTGATTTCGGCGTCTTAGATCTTCCATTCCAGCATAAATTAAAAGACTCGTCTCTTCTCCTGGACCACTCACCCTATATACACTTACAGATTATGCCACAGCCCTTCAGCTCTATTTCTGAGTCGGGCTCTGAGCAGCCAGTGCCACCCATCAGTGTGTGATGACAGAGAGGTTAAAACTAATGCCTGAGCTGACAGCTGTTGGTGCTGAAACCATCTCTGGGGTTAAATGTGTTCTGGTCTCTATGAAACCAGCCACCCATAACCTTTAGTGTCCCGAAGGCGCTGGGAACTTTAATAACAACAAATTTGCAAGCGAGGCCTATGTGTGAAATTACATGCGTGTCAACATGTGCTTGTGTGCGTTGGATGTGGCGTTTGTTGCCCGCTGATGTCTTTGTTTTGGCACATAGTAACTGTCAGCGCCGGTTATGACGTTAATGTGTTGAGTGAGGTTTACAAGACGCTATGTAGCAGGACCAGCGGACCCGTGTGGTGTCAGCTGTCTGGAGCCTGGTGGCTGAACTGAGATGCAGCTACATGCTTGAATGCACACTCAGCATCTAAAGGACTCATTAAGTGTGTTTCTGTAGAAAAAAAACAAAAAAAACACCCAACAACAGGAAGCAGCATAACAGTATGAAATCATTTCCATTAGAGGGTGTAATGAACGCTCATTATCAGCAGGGCTGGCAGGACCTGACATGACATCAGTCTGGAGGAACAATGACAAATGTTTCTGCATTCCTATGTGAGCCGGAGGGTATGAGTGGACCTTATTAACCCTTTAAGAACTACCATTAGAGCAGGCCGCCGAGATTGCTTTATGGGGTTTTTTGCAATAGAAGTATCAGAAATGTCTTTTTTTGTAAATTCTTTTGCTTAACTTTCGATATCTGACCATTAATTATCATTATTATACGTAATAAATGCTTAAAACAGTGTCTTACAGCAACAAATTGGAAAAAAAAAAAAAAAACAGATTCAAATTTGTATAATACATATTATGAAAACCAACTGTGAATGCGCAGAATGAAACTTTGAGATTACAGAAAAAAAAACTTTCAACTATTTTACATGTACTCAAACATTTTTGTTTGTCTAGATCATTCTGTGTCCATGTTTCATCTTCTTATTTTTTGTTATTTCTAGTCATTTTTATCCTGTGTGATAGTCTCTGTTCACTTTCTATCTACACTGAACAAAAATATAAACGCGCCACTTTTGTTTTTGCTCCCATTTTTCATGAGCTGAACTCAAAGATCTAAAACTTTTTCTATGTACACAAAAGGTCTATTTCTCTCAAATATTGTTCATAAATTTGTCTAAATCTGTGTTAGTGAGCACTTCTCCTTTGTCCTTTGCTGAGATAATCCATCCACCTCACAGGTGTGGCAGATCAAGATGCTGATTAGACAGCAGGATTATTGCACAGGTGTGACTTAGGCTGGCCACAATAAAAGGCCACTCTAAAATGTGCAGTTTTACTGTATTGGGTGGTCCAGGGGGGTCAGAAAACCAGTCAGTATTTGGTGTGACCACCATTTTCCTCGTACAGTCTTCTTCATGAATTCTCTGAAACAGCTTTGGAGATGGCTTATGGCAGAGAAATGAACATTCAATTCACAGGCAAAAGCTCTGGTGGAGATTCCTGAAGTCAGCATGCCGATTGCATATTCCCTCAAAACTTGTGACATCTGTGGTATTGTGCTGTGTGATAAAACTGCACATTTTAGAGTGGCCTTTTATTGTGGCCAGCCTAAGGCACACCTGTGCAAAAATCCTGCTGTCTAATCAGCATCTTGATATGCCACACCTGTGAGGTGGATGGATTATCTCAGCAAAGAAGAAGTGTTCACTAACACAAATTTAGACAGATTTGTGAACAATATTTGAGAGAAATAAACCTTGTGTGTACACAGAAAAAGTTTTAGATCTTTGAGTTCAGCTCATGAAAAATGGGAGCAAAAACAAAAGTGGTGCGTTTATATTTTTGTTCAGTGTAGTTGTAGACAGAGCCCCTGATTTCACTGAGAAAAAACATCCATGATCTGCTTCTTTCACAGACAGAGCATCTCTTTCAGCCCTGGCTAGCTCTGCACACACACATGTCTGTCTGTCTGTCTGTCTGTCTGTCTGTGTGTGTGTGTGTGTGTGTGTGTGTGTGTGTGAGTGTGTGTGTATTTGTATAATATTTACAGCTAATATACATATATCAATGAACTATACAAACCAGAAAAATACAAATAAAACAGTAAAACTCCACAAAAACATGCCAAATCACACTAATAGAACACTCCAAAACAGCGCTTTCACTATTATATACAATTATCTACAACAATTCTCAGCAGAAACCTCGCTAAAATGCTGCTAATAGTAAAACAAATCTTCCCTCTCTCTCTCACCGACTACGCTCTGCTGCGCTTTGCTCCAACTACTTCCACCCCTCCCCCTCAGCCAATGCAGGCCTCTACCTTAATGTGTTCTAGACCAACAGAAAGAACCCAACCTCAGTAAATGGTTCAGGAGTTACGGTAAATTGAGTGACGGTGGATGCAAAATTGTGGCACCGGAGACACAATCGTCCTAAAAGGGTTAATCTTTTGTGTGTGTGTGTGTGTGTGTGTGTGTGTCTTACTCCTTAGGTGGGTTGAGGTCCTCCGGTCTGGTCTCAAAAAAGACCCTGACCTCCTCACACTGGGAGATGTAGACTGGCAGCTGGATGAGGGCCTGAAGGTGACAAAGATATGATTTAGTGAACACACACACACACACACACACAGAAACTGTACAATCACTTCAGTAAAACACAGACGTCAAATAAAGTGTAAAAGAAAGGGTTCAGTGGGGGAATGTCCACCATGACGTCATAGAACCAGCACATATTATCTATAATATAAGCACATTGAGTTTGGTTTAGTTCTGGTTAGATCTATTAACTACATACACACATTAAAGACTATTGACTCCCATTCATTCTGAGCAGGTGTAAATATGCGACTTGTGCACATGTCATGTACATCTTCGGAAAGGTCTCAGTGCCGTGAATGTGAATATGTGTCAGAGTGGCGACAGTGGCGAAAGGCAACCGCGTCACTGGCGATAAGTCATATAAATTATACACAGTGGTTGAAGAAGTACTGAAAAAACACTGTAAAAGTCATAAAGTCCAACTTTCTAAACTACAATTAAGTAAAAATACAAGCATTAGCACTGACATAGTGGGATACACACTCATGTCCAAAGGATTTGGGAATAACACAAATGGATTTTTTTTTTTTTTTTTTTTTTGCTTACATGTGACTTGTCATGTAAGCAATTGTAATTTTAATAACCTTTATAATGCTTGTAATTGTTCTTCAATGTACCTCAGAAACATTTGGAAATAAAGAAAGAAAAAAAAACCTAGAGAGCAAATTTTGAAAAAACAAACCTTGTGTCATTCCCAAAATTTCTTGCCATGAGTGTTGCCTGTCTTAGCCATTATATATAATATACAATAGTTTGAGTTTTAGTACTGGTCAGGTGATGTCTTATGTCGTATCTGCCCTGTGTTGTTTACAAAGCCTAAAAGACAGACAGAAATGTAATGTTACATCTTATATTCCATATTTTCTGGTGTTCTGTGTCATAAAATGTCTCCTCTTCCTAATGCAGCCTAAGGCCTATACTATAACAGTGGCACGATGGAGAGAAAAAGTTAACCCATGAAGATCCAAACATCCACCACTAACCAGAAGCATCTGCTGATCTATAATGTTTAATACCTGTTAATCCACTAATCCTATCAATACATGTTAATAATTGGTGTTAAATACAGTTTGTCATCTTTTCATGGACATCAGATATGACCCGTTTGGACGTTCAGAGACTCCGTAGTGAACGTGGAAACACCGTCATCTTCAACAACACTGATTCACCAGTAAAACTCGTGGAGTTGGATCAATGACAGTGGATGGAGACACCTGGTTTACCTTCAATTAATTATATATTTTATCGGAAAAGTCACTTTTTCATTCAGTTTTCTCTGTTTTCATTTAATTATCTTTGAATTTACCCTGAGACTTAATGAAAATCTATATGAGCAGTGAATTAAATATAGAAAAATACCTGATTTTCATTGAAAAAAAAAGATAAATTCAGGGGTAATATTATAATAAATGATGATAAATCACTTGGGAATTACAAAAAAAAAAAAAAAATTGACAAATACAGTTGTGGGCCTAAAAGGGTTAAATCCATCCATCTTCTGAAACGCTTAGTTCTTAAGTAGGTCATGGTGGGGCCACACTCTATCCCAGATACCAATGGGTGAAGGCGGGGTACATCCTGGAGGTATGACTAGCTCCCCACAAGGCTGACACAAACAACTATCTCCTCTCGCATCCATACTTATCAGCGATTGAGACAGACCAGTTAAATTATTAAAGGTGCATGTGTTTGGACGGTCGGAGGAAGGTGGAGAACCCACGTAGACATGGGGAGAACATGCAAACTCCACACAGAAAGGTACGTATCGTTAGCCTCATAGCATAACTGCCTAAGTCATACACTATATGGAAAAAAGTATTGGAACATGTTAAATTCAGGTGTTTCTTTTCTAACGGGTCTGGGATACGAAACAGTAATGACAAATGTCATAAAATAGTTTCGTATCGTGATAAATATCACATTGATTATTAATACTGATGTAGCCATGATGTGTTCCAACATTTTTGTCCATAAAGTTTAGAAACACCAACATTTCCTTTTTAAGGTTAATGGGAGATTTTTCTTCCAAAGTGAGATGTGAAGAAAGTAGATGATTAGTTATGGTACAAAATTAAATTTACAGTGAGAGCACAAAAAATATTTTAGAAATTTAGAGGTAGAACATTTAAAATCAGTCATGAAAAAAAAAAAAAAAAAAAAAAAAAAATCAATGTTGAGAGAAATTAAGTAAAACCCATCTCTGAGGCATTTTGGAAGCAAAGATAATTTAAACCAAACTAACCAATGCAATCATATTTATCACAATACTTTTGTTCATTTAGTGTATGACGTAGGCAATTATGAGGCTACTGATATTTGAGGGTTTTGAGGGTTTGATGCAAGATACTAACCCCTGTACCACCATCATAAATCAAAATTAGTTTGTGTCACAATTAATCATCTAGATTTTCATGTCAGCCCGAAATGAAGGCTCCCGAACAAGCAAGTGACGAGTTGATCTTGTCTAACGATGTGTCTCAAAGTCCTCACAGCTGTTCAACTTCTGACGTGAATAACAAAGAGACGTTCAAAACACTGTGGCGTTTTCATCTGTTTTCGCAGCGGGTTCTGTTTTCTATTCTCCAGCTCACATCATCGACCCGTCTCGTCTACCTTCCTCCCTCCTCTCGTGCTTCTGTGGACGATCACTAACAGCAGAGAGATGAGCTTTGACAACACAACCCAGATAAAAGACAAACAACCACGTTCACTTTCCCCTTTATTAACATGATCCCTCTCTCTCTCTTTCTCTCATGGCCGATCGTCTCCAGCCTTTTCTTTTGTTTTCTCCTGAACGAGCTTTATCTCCGTCTCTTACTCGTGTCTTTCAATAAAACCTCCAATCAAAACAGATTGTCACCTAAACGGCTTGACGCCTCAAACTAGTCGACAATGCTAACAGCGACCACTGACCCCAGCAGCGTCCAACAGCTGATGGAGCCCACCTTTTCCTTTAGCTGCCTGGAAAACCTCAGTGCTATCCATCATGCTTCCTCTCCTGGCCTCCACCTCTGATTTTAATACTCCTAAGTGTTTCACTTCTGTCCTTTAAGGGAGTCTCCGTCTCCTTCTCGCACTCTCTTACACTCTCTGATATAACATCAGGGCTGACAGATATAGAATGAGAGCCAAATACTCAACCAAGGTGTCCTTGTGTTGCCTTGTCACACTCATCCATAATCTCAGGCCTGGACCTTATGTGGAAAGAGTAGAACTGCTCTGTAATATTAGCTCCGTATTTGGGTGAACACATGGACCATATTGCTAGATTAATATCCCTTAAAATGACCTCAAAATCTCAACGCTTCGTCTACACCTTAAACCAGAGCTAAGTGGCTGATTTAAGTGTTTTATTGGCGACCTCCAAGGACGCAGGCCCAGAATGCTGCTCTGTGCTTGAGGGTCAGAGTGCATCCTGAACCGGCGATCCACTCCTTCAATTTATACCTCTCCCCGTGTCAGCCTGTGGCCAGTCCACTCATTACAATTCTCCCCAGGGAGGAGACGGGAGGGAGGCTCAGGGCACATTACAGCAAATGGACTTTATGGGTGTTCTTTACAGCAGGCAGCATTAAGGTAATTGTGTGTGTGGCTGTGGGAGTGTGTGTATTTTGTGCGCATGTGTCTTGAATGAGGAATAACAAGGAATGGAAATTAGACATCTACTTCTGCATTCAAGGTACAGCGTCTGTATCAGTGCATAGTATGACTGTACAACACAGATGATATGGACAAAAAGTTAAAGCTCACAAGACTGTTGTTGATGGGTGGGTGGGTGTTAGGTGGGTTTTGGGTAAGGAGTGAGCCTCGACCACTGGGTGAGTGGGTGGGTGGATAGGCTGGGAGGGAAATGGAAAACTCAATGTGTCAATGCATCTGAGGAAAAATGGACCTCTGTACTTCGGGGATGACTGTACACTGTACATGTGAAAAACCATGATGTACTGTGTCCCTCCAAACTGAGGGACGATTCTTTCTTTTCTTTTTCTAAAATCAATGAAACATATTTACAAAAGACTGTTGTTTCTACTCTAAAACATACATGATCTTCTGCTATGAAGTAGTTTAATGCCGTGTTTCCACTACGTGGAACCAGCTCAGCTCGACTTGGCTCAGCTCGGCATTTCTGGAGACCATTTCCATTACAGGATACTACTGACTTTACAGGACCTGGACGTCATAGCGATGCGGCGTGTTTCCGTTTCATCTGCTCAGAGAGTTGCTGAAAACTCGCTCGTTGCGTGTTGTCTCATCTGAATTTTTACGTCGGCCACCAAAGACTGAATCTCCTCGACCGACCATGGTGTAGTTTGGGGCTGTTATCATGTGGATTACTGTACCGCTATATTTACTGTCCACTTCCACATGTGTTTTTTGTAAAACGGTGGGTCACAGAGACAACTGTCTGACCAATCAGAGGTCTGCAGTGTTATACGTTACAGTTTAATATCGCTTGGAACCTCGGTGGAGGTGATACCAAAAAGCTAGTACCGGGTACCAGATTCCAGGTCCTTTTCGTAACAGAAATGCAAAAAAGCTGAGCCGAGTCGAGTCGAGTCGAGCTGAGCCGGTACCATGCAGTGGAAACGTGGCATAATACTGTTAATCATTCTTGTCTTATCAATACACTGGAAAAAAATTAAAGTTTTTATTTAAAGGTTCTATAGGTATGATTTAGCTTGTGTGTTTGTTGATGTTAGCTACCTCATTGCTAAGCTAATGACTGTCCTGTTTATCTACACCTGTGGTAACTGCTGGACGCTAATTTCTATGAAGGGGGTCGGTTTTTCCCAGAAAATCTTGTGTTCTTCAGTTATACTTGGTCTTCTACAAAACCAACTGTATTCAACACGTTACCGTTAGCTTACAAATTGAGTTCGCTAACAACAAGGATCCATGTCCAAGCACCAAAGACACGTCAACAAAAATTTGTAAGTAAATGGTTCACATTGGACACGTCGAGTCACCGGAGTCACAGTGTCTTGGAGTGATTGCACAAATGGCATCTATTTTCAATTGTTCCTAATGAGAATGTACAGTATATGTTGCAGTATTTGTCCATCAGCAGCATCTTTGTGCAAAACACTGTGTTTGGATTTTATTTGAATATCCTGTAACTTGTCATGAAGACATTGGTGTCGTCACTGGCGGGGAAAGATTTGTCAACCAAGAAAACTCTGGTCACATAGAGCTATCTGGAGCTTAGAATTGATCCAAACCGACACACAAAACCACAAAAGCCCATTTGTTGGAGCTGATTGGTTGGATGTTGAATGTTGCTGTGCTTTTATCATCCTATGTGTTTCTAAGGTCTCATCTGTAACACAAAGGTAATCAGGGTCTTGATATTTCCTTTTAGGCTACGTTCAGACTGCAGCCAAATGTGGCCCAAATCCAATTTTTTGCTGCTATTTGACCTGTATCTGACTTGTTAAAGACAGTCTGAAAAGCACAAATCCGATTTTTTCAAATCCAACTCAGGCCACTTACAAATGTGGCACTAAATCCAATACATATCGGATATTTTGCAATGCGACATCAGTCTGAACGGCCAGGTTGCATTTATCCGACCTTTATGTCATTGACATGCCAGTACAGCCCGACTGCAACATGCTTGTGAACAGATATAGGTCACTGGAGATGAGTGTCTTGTCATGAGAGTGTTTCGGAGAGGCGGTCACATACAGTACAGGCCAAAAGTTTGGACACACCTTCTCATTCTTCGCATTTTCTTTATTTTCATGACTATTTACATTGTAGATTCTCACTGAAGGCATCAAAACTATGAATGAACACGTGGAATTATGTACTTAACAAAAAAGTGTGAAATAACTGAAAACATCTCTTATATTCTAGTTTCTTCAAAGTAGCCACCCTTAGCTCTGATGACTGCCTTGCACACCCTTGGCATTCTCTTGATGAGCATCAAGAGGTAGTCACCTGAAATGATTTTCACTTCATAGCTGTGCCTTGTCAGGGTTACTTAGTGGAATTTCTTGCCTTATTGATGGGGTTGGGACCATCAGTTGTGTTGTGCAGAAGTCAGGTTGATGCACAGCTGACAGCCCTATTGGACAACTGTTAGAATACATATTATGGCGAGAACCAATCAGCTAAGTAAAGACAAACGAGTGGCCATCATTACTTTAAGAAATGAAGGTCAGTCAGTCTAGAAAATTTCAAAAACTTTGAATGTGTCCCCAAGTGCAGTCGCAAAAACCATCAAGCGCTCCAACGAAACTGGCTCACATGAGGACTGCCCCAGGAAAGGAAGACCAAGAGTCACCTCTGATGCTGAAGATAAGTTCATCTGAGTCACCAGCCTCAGAAATCGCAAATTAACAGCAGCTCAGATTAGAGACCAGATGAATACCACACAGAGCTCTAGCAGCAGACACATCTCTACAACAACTGTTAAGAGGAGACTGCGTGAATCAGGCCTTCATGGTCAAACAGCTGCTAGGAAACCACTGCTCAGGAGAGGCAACAAACAGAAGAGATTTAGTTGGGCCAAGGAACCCAAGGAATGGACATTAGACCAGTGGAAATCTGTGTTTTGGTCTGATGAGTCCAAATTTGAGATCTTTGGATCCAACCGCCGTGTCTTTGTGCGATGCAGAAAAGGTGAACGGATGGATGCTACATGCCTGGTTCCCACCGTGAAGCATGGAGGGGGAGGTGTGATGGTGTGGGGGTGCTTTGCTGGTGACGCTGTTGGGGATTTATTCAAGATTGAAGGCAACCTGAATCAGCATGGCTACCACAGCATCCTGAAGTGACATGCCATTCCATCCGGTTTGCGTTTAGTTGGACCATCATTTATGTTTCAACAGGACAATGACCCCAAACACACCTCCAGGCTGTGTGAGGGATATTTGACCAAGAAGGAGAGTGATGGAGTGCTGCGCCAGATGACCTGGCCTCCACAGTCACGGGACCTGAACCCAATCGAGATGGTTTGGGGTGAGCTGGACCGCAGAGTGAAGGCAAAAGGGCCAACAAGTGCTAAGCATCTCTGGGAACTTCTTCAAGACTGTTAGGAAACCATTTCAGGTGACTACCTCTTGATGCTCATCAAGAGAATGCCAAGAGTGTGCAAAACAGTCATCAGAGCTAAGGGTGGCTACTTTGAAGAGACTAGAATATAAGAGATGTTTTCAGTTATTTCACACTTTTTTGTTAAGTACATAATTCCACATGTGTTCATTCATAGTTTTGATGCCTTCAGTGAGAATCTACAATGTAAATAATCATGAAAATAAAGAAAATGCAAAGAATGAGAAGGTGTGTCCAAACTTTTGGCCTGTACTGTATATTTAAACATTCTTCTTGTCATTCGAAAATTATGAATGAAGTCTGTGTCAGTGAAGCCTCTAACATCACTATCCCACCACTCCTGACTCCGACTCTGCATCCAAATACTCCGTTGTACAGACGTAGCAGCCATTGCACCACAAAAGGCCAGAGCAAAAAACCTGGCTCTCCTCTTTTTTAATGTTCTACTTAAAATTATTTGACTGTAATGGTGCTGACTTCGGTTGTAGAGAAACTTTATCAGTGCCACACACACGCCGATATGAGATGCCTCCATATTTACTTCCATAAACACAGTGCGTGCTGTGTGGTCACGTATTACGTCAAGACCTCTTTTGCGCATGCGGGTCGCTTCAGGGTTGTATTCAGTTCATACTGAGAACTGATAGAAGTCGCATTTAATTTGTAATATGAACGAGCACACAAAAAAATCGGATTTCACAAAAAAATCCAAATTGCGCATTAAGACCTGCTGTCTGAGCGTAGCCTAAGAAGCAAGAACTTACCATTTATGGATTTTTAATGACTGCAAATATTTGATGGTTCTCCATTTGACCATGTCTGTATTAGTGTTTAGCATTAGCCTACCCATCATTCCTTGTGCCAACATCAGCTGCCTACGTCTGACTACAACACCCAAAGAGCCAAGAAACAAGGGCAACTCTGAAACCAGTCTGAGGTCACACACTATTGCTTAAGGGGTCAGAAGCTTGTGATCTGGTAAATCATCACCATAAATTCATAATTTATGATCACTCTAGACCTCCTCATCATGGTTTATACTCCAGGGCCAATTCCTTGTATTTTGTTTTTCATCTGCGCTTCCTGGATCAGAATACAAACATAGGATTTCACAACCAGGGAAATTCCATATGAGTCACTTAAAGCCTCAGCTGTAAAACAAAAAGGCTGACTCAGGTCTTCTCAAAGAAAAGAAACTTGAAACAAACCATAATAGCTCTACAATTTCACCTTGTCAACCTGACTGCATGAGTGGGTGGATGAAAACGCCACTTTTTGTGCTTACAGTCAAGTTCAGATTTGTCTCTACGCTTAAAAGAACCCAGTGCCAAGGATACAATCTGAGACCCAACGTACCATGATACGATCACAGGGCTGAGTGATGTTATGACTTGTTACCACCAATGTGTGACACAAACTGTGGAAGTGGGAGGAGGCGATTTGCTCCGGCTGGCGTGTCACAGCTTGATTTTGTACTCCAAAAACTGAGTTCAGGTCTGGCTTTTTGCAATAATTAAAAGTTTTTATCCCAGAGACTGTTTTTATCTTCTTGAGGTTTTTATTCTGTTTTATTGCATCTTGTTTTTATTTGTTTGATCTTATTTATTTATTTATTTTATCCTTTTACTTATCCATGCTGCTATACTGATGAATGGTGGAACACTGAACAGTTTTTGTCTTGTCTTGACACTCAATCAAGTACCTGACTAACAGGTTCAATGTATGTTTTGTTGTAATGCCATATGCAATCACTACGTGTGCAAAACAAATCTACCCACAGGTATAAATAAAGTAACCTTGAACTTTGACCAGTTTGTTTGTTTGATTAATGAAGCACAATTACAGTCGGACACACATATTACTTATTTTTTCAGTAAAATCCCAGTGTGAAAACATTGCTCAGACACATTGGATGCCAATCAAAACCAACAAATCAGAGGGTAAATGCAATTATAACGACTCTTCAAACACATTCCCAGTAGCATCGTTGCATCCCACTGATGTCAAACTGGTAAGGCTGTTCCTATAAACATCCACACCCAGAGACAAGGACCAGCAACTCACTCCATTCCTCCCTTGAAACTCTTATTTTTCACGTAAGTGGTTAAAGATGTTGCCTACACCAGCTGTACATTCCTTTAACCCCAAACGACACTCTGAAGCGGAGTGTACATTCACCAGCCCCTCCAGTCTAAGTTGGTGTTTTTACACATAAAAGGCCTCTCCCTTCCCTCCAAGAGCTGTGATTTTTTTTTAATATTAGGAACAAAAGGAGGCCTATCAGAACCAAATCACAACTTCAACTAATTTGAACAGTGATTGTTTCAGAGAAAAAGTCCTGTGACAGAAATACAGTTAAATAATAAGGGGGGGGGGGGGGGTATTAGTAAGTGCGAGGTCAGAACGGACTTGTGAAAACATCCTCAAATTTCCCCTTCTCTGTGAGACAGATGGTGGTGTGTATGGTTTAGAGGCTCAAAGGCAGGGCTGTAAAATTGAACAAAAACACAGCCTATGGACGGTGGATGTGCTGACTGGAACAAACTCAGCACTTGTGAGCTCTTAGCCCTCAGCTTAATTCTGTGTTGATAGTTAACCACAAACTCATCCTCCATGTCGGTTACTGAAAACAAAGCACATCTTACTTTGTGGTGGAATGCCTTTCTTCTTTAGGTGGAGTAGCAGAGGTCAAGAGGGAATGACTTTACATCTGTCTGTGTCATCATGGACGTACAGACCGTTTACGGATGTGGAGAGTGTCTCTTAAGACTTATATGTTACAATCCCTTCTTCCTTTGCAAAATAATGACATGTAGATATATGCAGATAAAAAACACTGCTTTATTTGAGGAAAACTACTACTTCCACACTATGAAAATACTCCCCTACAAGTAATAGTTCTGCTTTCAAAACCTTATTTAATCTTTTATCATCCACCAGGTCACGGGCAACCCATTTAAGATTAAGGATTATATCTGAGCCTAGTCTGGGTTGATATGATTTAGGCTGAGCTTTAGCCATAGACTCGAAAAGAGGTCTTCTGTATGCATTAACTGTAAGAGTAAGCCAAAGCAAAAAAAATATGCACAGTATGTAAAGTCAGAGTAGTTCTTGTGCAGTTAAATGGTTAGTTTCACTCCAATATTTGATGTTTTTTAATTAATTCTAACTGCTGCATGAATATGTATGCTGGATTTTACTGCTGTAGATGTTTAATATTAACCCATAAAGACCCAGTGCTACTTCTGTGTCAGTTCCCAAATGTTCTTTTCTCTATATTTGATATTTCTTAAGTAATTTATTACCATTTATTACAAAACTATCCTCTGGATTTTGTGCTTTGTATGTGATAATCAGGTATTTTCCTATGTTTAATTCACTGATCATGTAGATGTTCATAAAAGCTCAGAGTAAATTCAAAGGTTATTATATCAAAACAGTGAAAAATGAAGAAAAACAGACTTTTTCTTTCAAATCTATCATTAACTGAACATAAATCAAGTGTGTCCATCCACTGCCATTGATCCAACTCCATGGGTTTTACTGGTGAATCAGTGTTGTAGAAGATGACGGTGTTTCCACGGTAACTACGGAGGCTCTGAACGTCCAAATGGGTCATATCTGATGTCCATGAAAAGATGACAAACTATATTTTACACCAATTATTTACATCGATTGATAGGATTAGTGGATCAACAGGTATTAAACAGTTTAAATCAGTAAATGGTTTTGGTCACCAGTAGCTGTTTGGGTCTTCATGGGTTAAGCTCCTTCCAACTACTTTATAAACTGTTGATAGTTTATTCAGCAGTAATGCATCATATTCCATAAGATCATTGTATGTTTGTTGCATTTCTGACTGGCTACTTCCGAAAAACGGGCCCGTTTTCAACTTTGTGACAACATGAATCCAAGAAGGTTTTATTTATCTTAGGAATGGGGGGAATTTTTAACCTATACACCCCTATACGAAACACATCATCCTTCAGTTTATCACATTCAACATATTTCAAGATAGGTGGTTTTGTAGGCGATTAAAGACTCTATTCTCAAAAGTAACTAAAGCACAGTATCTGCAGTGTCGTAAAAGCAGAAAGTTTCATAAAATTAAAACGTACTAACTCAAGTTGGTTCTTATGTGCAGTAAACATCCTACGCTGCTAAAACCACCCTATTAGCAGAATAAGTTTCTTGTGGTCTTGTATCGTCATCTCTGTCCTTCATTCATCTTTCTAAATGCTTCTGTGTCTGAATTTTCTGAGAGTCCTTCCACTGTGACTTAACCTGGTCATGAGATTTCCATCACATGGCTGATTTTGTAGATGTACAGGATGATCACATACAGTAATGGGCTCTGGTTCCACAACAGACATTACTCCTTGGTTACTGCAGACAAACACTTTTCAACTCAATGGAGAAAGATGGAAAATTTTAGGCAACTATTGCTTTGAGTAGTTCAAGGACACAAACCTTAGCGTTGCTTCTACAGCGCTCGACAGCGATCTTAATGTATTCACTTACGTTTCTGTGGTTACATCTGTCAAAATGTCATAATTAGTTTCAGGATATTGACAGTTTTATGGGTGCAGCTCTGTTACAGTTGACTAAGAATGTACAGTTGCATTTTTTTTCCCCCATTTCTTACAGCCTAGGGATTAATCTCTTTGTTAAAACACCATGCAATATGCTGGATAATGGACAGATTTACATTATATTCAATTTGACTGAAAGTGCTGCTGTATTTCAAACGGTTAAACCACGGGTGTCAAACATACGGCCCATGGGCCAAAACCGACCCGCCAAAGGGTCCAATCTGACCCATGGGATGAATCTGTGAGATGCAAAAATTATACTGAAGATATTAATCATTTCAGTTCAGGGGCAACATTCAGCCCAATTCGATCTCAAATGGGTCAGATCGTAAAGTACTATCATAATTAGGGATGCACCGATCCGATCCCAGTATTGGGCATTGGTTCCGATACTCAGTTTGTGTACTTGTACTCGTACTCGTAAAAGCTATCCGATACGAATGCACCGATACCACTTACGGCCATGTGACATTCCCAGTTCAGTGCAGCAGGTAAGCGGTGGTGTAATGATGTGTGGGGAGTGTGGAGATTTTTCAAAATAAATGACGGTGATAAAAGTAACGCTGACTGCAAGTAACGTTAAAGACACAGACAGATACAGACGCAGCGTTCTGTCCGTCCTCTGTGTACTTTCCATCCGTTTTGCAGGAGCTCACGGATGCGCACCCAGACAGAGAATACCAGCAGAACCGTGGAGGTAGAGGATCTGTTCAAAGAGTGTCTGTTTGAGTTAGTGAAGAACTACTGACAGATTTATGACAACAACCCAGGGCTGGACCAGGGGTACGGAGCAGTGCGGACCACCGCCAGCGGACATGAAAACGAAACTTATGGGTCTTTTCTCTTTTCTCTAGCTGCTGAAGCTAAGCTTTTAAACCTTATCAGCGAAAACGTTGCAATATTAGTATCACAGTAGTGTTGCCTCTGTCGTCTCCATGTTTGTTATTACTGACTTTCTTATTCTTCTCCTCATAAAAACTTTACTCTTCTTCGTGGTATTTGTCCAGTATGGTTAATTCAGAGCGGCGCCCCCTGGTGGATTAATTGACAAACGCTCATTCCAACACATTAAATGTCAGTAGCAGCACTTTGTTCCAGTCAGACTAATGACAACGACAATAAAGCACATTTACAAAAGGAACTAAGAACTGGAATGGGATTATTAAGGACTCGTATCGGTACTCGGTATCGGCAAGTACTCAAATGTAAGTACTGGTACTCGTACTCGGTCTGGAAAAAAGTGGTAACGGTGCATCCCTAATCATAATGACCTATAAATACTGACAACTCTAAATTTGTCTTTGTATTAGTGTAAAAAAAGGAAAATTACATTAAACTGTTTACATTTACAAACTATCCTTTCACAAAAAATTTGAATAACCTGAACAAATATGAACAGCCTCAAATGACTCAAAAGAACTAACAGGGTTCCTACTGGTTTCTACAAGTTAAATTTAAGACCGTTTTAAGACTACTTAAAGCAGAATTTAATGCCCATTTCACAGCCTCACTGGCAAAAATCTGTGACTCCTAGAACTTAGGAAAATGTATTTATTTATTCCAAGGCCTTGATTCCTACTGTTCCGATTCATTTCTCACTGGGGGCTGCAGAGTCAGCGATAACTGGTTCCTAATTTCAATATAAATTGTCGGGTTGGAACGAGTGGAATCGAGTCGACTTATGTTATTTTCTTTGCAGCTTGGACATTTCCCAGACACATTTAAACACAACACAGCCAACAAGTTTATGGCAACATAACTTAAGACCTACTATATTAAATTTAATACAATTTAAAAAACGTTTTAAAGGTATTGAATGCAGACTTATAAATTCAAGACTTTTAAGACTGTTTTAGACGCTGCAGGAACCCTGAGTCAGTGTAATTTTGCCAGTATTCTGCCAGTTATGTTTTGTGTATTTGTACATTCACTGTGATCTGTACACTGTAATGTGTAAATGTGAAGCTGGGGCAGAATATTGTTAAATTTGCACTATTATTCTTAAGAAATTTCAGTTTATAGTTGTTCATGTTATTCATATTTTTTAAAGGATACTTTGTAGATGTGAACATTTTCGTATGTGGTTTTACTTTTATTCACTCTAAAACATAGGGAAAAGTTTAGAGTTGACATTATTTATATACTATTATGTCATTATTTTACTGGTCTGGCCCACTTCAGATCATGTTGGGCTGTATGTGGCCCCTGAATTAAAATGACCCCTGGATTAAACAGATACCATTAACATACTGCAACACTCCTCTGTCCCCTCTAGGGGAGCAATCCACTGTGTCTTTGTCTTATCACTGACAGAAAATATATGTTACAGTGCATGGGGACCAGGGGAGTTTAGTGTAAATAGGTGAGACAATGTCACCCTCCTCACATTTGGCTACACAGGAACATATTTTCTGTCTATACACTTTTGATCCCTTGAGAAAAAAACCTCCTTCACTGCGTCTCAGTGAGGTCAGAGTCAACTTGCACCAGGGGAGTTTTTAGGAGACCTCACCCGGGTAAACGCCTGCTGCCACAAAGACTTGTTCCAGGGAATTTACAAGGCAAGGGCAACAGCATTATTCATACTGCTGCTCTCTGAATACACTAATCCTGTAAGTTTGGTTATTGTGCTAATATTGCAGTATATACCCTAAAAGTCAAAAAATTTGGACACACCTGGTTTTTCTTTATTTTCATGACTATTTATGAATGAATGAATGAATGAATGAATGAATCCTTTATTTCGAACATATAGACCGTGAAATCAAAACAAAATCAACCAACAAAATATAAGTACTAGTACAGGGTGGGGAAGCAAAATTTACAATATTTTGAGGCAGGGATTGGAAGACAGTGTATGACCAATTAGTTTACTGAAAGTCATGAGAATTTATTTGCCACAAGAAAATTTACATAATGGAAAATGTTTTTATTCTATGTGTCCTCCTTCTTTCTCAATAACTGCCTTCACACGCTTCCTGAAACTTGCGCAAGTGTTCCTCAAATATTCGGGTGACAACTTCTCCCATTCTTCTTTAATAGTATCTTCCAGACTTTCTCGTAATAGTTTTGCTCATAGTCATTCTCTTCTTTCCATTATAAACAGTCTTTATGGACACTCCAACTATTTTTGAAATCTCCTTTGGTGTGACGAGTGCATTCAGCAAATCACACACTCTTTGACGTTTGCTTTCCTGATTACTCATATGGGCAAAAGTTTCTGAAAAGGTATGGATAATAGTGTTAGGTATGATTATGACATCAATATATGTTTGGTTTCGAAACAATTGACATAGTGCCTGCTGAGAAAAAACAACTGAATGTTCATTGTAAATTTTGCTTCCCCATCCTGTACATAAATGATTGATAAGCAAACAAACTAATAAATAAATAAATAAGTAAATAAATAAATAAATTAAAAAAAATAAAATAAAATAAAATAAAAATAATAATAACAATAATAATAAAACAAATGAAATGAATTATACATGCTCGAAAAGGAGTAGGAAGAAGTAAAACCTTATATACTCCTACCTCACATTTACACTGTAGATTCTCACCGAAGGCATAAAAACTATGAATGAACACATATGGAATTATGTAGTTAAAAAAGTCACATAACTCAAAATAGGTTTTATATTTTAGAGTCTTCAAAATAGCCACCCTTTGCTTTGATTACTGCTTATGTCATTTAAATGAGAAGGTGTGTCCAAACTTTTAACTGCTAGTGTATATATGAGCTTCATTTGATCCATATCCATGTGTTTCAAAATGTAAAAAGCTCCACTGCATCTACAATAAAGGCCTAGTTATTGAAAAATTAAATAGCCATTATATTAGCAGGTTGTGCTTATTGCAGCGCATAATGAAAACACATATTTTAGCCAGAAATACATATATAAAGTTTTGCAAGTGGTCTCAGTATTGGGGTATTATATAAAAGAACGTTTTATTACCCGGCCCCCTGAAGGGGAGGCAAGGGGTATTATTTTTGATTTGGTTTGTTTCTTTGTTTGTTTAAAATTGTAGCAGCAAAACTATTGGTTGATTTCATACCAAATTGGGTTTATAGATCGCCAGTGACCCAGATTAGACGTGGTAAGATTTTGGGAAAAGTAGGTCAAAGTTCAAATTTTTTATGAATTTTTCAAATCTTTTTTCTTCTCCCATTTACTTATAATGGGTGAAATTTCAAATGTCTATAAAAACATAAATTTGGTTTCTATTTACTTCAAACTTGGCACATATATAAAGGTAACTGATATGATGACATCAGCACACGCATAGACATGATGACATCAGCTGGATCGATGCCAAAATAAGATACAATATGTGCGAGGGGCGGGGTTTGTTGTGCCTGGCACCACTTGTTTTTTACTGGTTCAGTTTGGTTTGATATCAGCTGCACTTTCCCAAACATGTGTTCTCTTAAAGGTTATTGTTCTTTAAATAAAAAGGCTTGTTTTACTTAATTATTTTTGCAGTGTCTGTTTAACAGTTAACAGGTGAATATAATGGTGACAAATTAGATTAAATAGGCTGGGATTTTTCTCTGGAAACTGAATGTCTGTGGTCTCCAGAATGTGCTGAAAGACTTGGCAACTCATGATGCCCATGTATACACAGTGGGTTTGAAAAGATTGTTTTCCATTTTCCTGTTCGCTGCTGAGTTGATACTACGTGGGTGGGATTACTGGGCCTTTTCTCCTCCATCTCAGCTTTTTTACCCTAGACAGGTGTGTGTGTGAGTAAAGACCCTCCAACAATACAAAGGATGAACAATGATGGCGAGAAATATGATCAAAATATATTCCCAATTTGATAATTAACAGTATTAATCATGATATATTACTTAATGATAGTACTAGTAACGCGTTAAGGCCTGAAGGCTGAAGAAAAGGGTTATTATCTGAACAATAAACATCAATGCAAAGAACAACAACACAAAGAAGGTAAAAAACGTTACCATTTTAAAGATTTGTGGGCATTCAGGTATTGATTTCTGACTTTACAAGACGCACTTTTACAGTACAAAATTCTGTCGATTTCAGAGTTTACTATGCTCTTAAATTGGCTTAAGAGTCTGGTTTTGACCAGCTCTATATGGAAAGTGTCATGAGATAACTTTTGTCATGATGTGGCGCTATATAAATAAAATTTGATTGATGGAATTTGATTGATGTGCACTTGAATGCACCACAAAATCCTTGTTTCTCTGTTAAACTCCATCACAGACAGCAGCAGGAAAAGAAATGCTGCATTTGTAAATGAGACCAAAACACACCTGACACTCATAGTTTAAGTCTGAGTTCCTTGAATTACACTGGCCTACAAGTCAAATACTTCCAGAATAAAAGTAGTGAAATTTTACCGCATGTGAGTCATCGATAAAGAAAAATCAAGTCACAAATGTTGGTTGGCTGAAGTTTCCAAGATACAGTCTTGAGTCAAAATGCGAAATTCGAGAATTAATGAGTGAATGGGTTTTACTCAAAAGGAATATTTGTGTCAGAGCCATCAGATCTACTTCAAAACAGTAGCGCCTTTTACACAGCACTTCTGTTATGGGAATATGTCCCCTTTATTCTGGAACAACGTCTGGTCCCACCTTTATCACAGCTCTGTAATGCCTCTGGACATAGTAACAGCCGTGCTAAAGGTGGAATCATGACTCCAGAATGCTAAGTAAAAGGAACACCTCTCGTTCCACAACCAATGTGTTGTTTTGATGACATATTGCTTGTGTGACCCCCGCATCGGGGGGATTTAAAAATGAGCGTGGGCCGTGTACAGTAAACAAACATATCAATGTGACCAGAAAGATATCGAACGGGGGACAGTACAAGATCCACAAGCTGTTGTCACTTCGGGCGGAGGACTCACTCTATCCATGCTAACATTTGTGGAACGGTGAAAGACTCTGGAGAGATTAGCAACACCGGGGTATTTCCGATGCACAAGTTATACGTCACACTATACGCTGCACTGTGTCACCGCCCCTTTGATTCCAGAACACATGTCCACTGTGTAAAAGTCCAGCCTATCTCACCTCTGTTACTCCTTTGGCTTGGCTGTGGAAATCAGTCAATGGTGGAAAAAAGGCGGGATCACCATCGCACCATTTTTCAAGGATCTCTTTGTAAAAGTGGCTAGTGTCTGCACATGACAATACATTCACTTTACAGGTTCTATCTAGTGCAAGATTTATAAATCTATTGTATAAATGTACATAAACTAATATATATGTGTAATAACACACCATCATATACCTTGAAACATCAGCAAACCAGCAGTTTTGTTATTTGTGTTACGATTAATCTTATTAAAATACATAACATTTAGCACATTTAATCATCCAAGGCAGATAATTTAAAAAAAAAAAAAATGTAGACCAGTGTTGTCATTGTGACTCCTTTGGTACAAACATTTTTCTACCAGTGGAAGGAAAATCTAGTCCCAGCTGTTGGATTAAAACATTAGCAGCACATCTAATCTAATCTAATTAATCTACATTGTTACATATTTGTTTTGATATTCTATTCTTCCCGTTGTTTTTGGTGCATTTTATAATACATAGCACAGCACAATAAAACATGGTGGGCCATCACAGTCTGTATCATCAGTGAGAATCACTGATATTGACTCAGTGGACTCACCCTGCAGTACTCATTAATGGGCCTTAGTCGTTTCATGGCCACATCCCTGATATGGCTTCTCCTGAACAGGATCTTCCCTGGAAAACAGATGGAACACAACATTCAGAACCAAGTACATAGAACTGCTTCCAGTGGCGATGCAACAGTTGTATACAGATGACAGTATGTAGAGGTAGAGGAATTGTGAAATATGCATTTTCTTTAAGTCTTATTTTGCAGATGCTCACTTCCAAAAAACTTTTTTTGATCTGTTAGAGGTGTATTGAAGGACAATAAAGACACAGCAGTTTTTCCAAAATGTAGTTGGTGAATTAGCATGCAGACAAAATCCAATCTCATCATCAATAACAATGACAGCACAATGAGTTGGGCGAGGAGCTAGGTGAACAGCCGACCTTTGTAAGTAATGAATAAATGATTTTGGGAAAGTAAATGATGTGTGCACAGCAGCTTAAAAGCAACTTCTTATCTGTGGTCACAAATAACCACAGTCACAAAGGAGCTGAGTCGCCATAATAATAACAAGAAAAGGCTACAAATAGGCCTCTGAAAACACCCCTCTAACTTAAATGGTATGCAGGAAATTTGAGCGCCAGTGTCTGTTTTCTTCCAGTGTTTAACGGCTGAAGTTTCTCCTCCAAATTCACTGAGACAGCTCTAATGCAAACACATAAACTGGGCAGGAAAAGTCCGGTTGAAAAAAGGTCCTGGGAGCAAAAAAAAAAAAAGACATGTTTGAGAAGTTACTGTATCGTCTCCATCAAGTGCTGTTGGTATTGTTTTTTTTTTTTTTTTTTTTTTTTTAAGAGTATTCGAAGCAGACTTGGTGAGACAAGAATCTGTCTCACAGGAGAGGTCAATCCCCTTCTAGCGCCACCGTGGAAACACCAATACCACGGCTTTTCTGTTACATCAAACCCCACAGCTGAAAACCACACAAGTCTGCTTTGTTTGTATGTGTGTAGTGAACTGACTGCAAACCAAAACTCCATTGAATATTTATTTATGTTCTGTTTTCTGAACCATGTGCAAACGTAGAATGGAAAAAAAACAAGCACACACAAAGAATAGAGAATGTTTCAAAGTTGTGGGGAGTAGATACGGTTTGTGCTGATTTGCCACAAAATCACATTTTACATGCAAACCACAACCACCAACACAACACCCTCCTCACCTCTGGACTCCATCCAACCATCTCTGCTGACTCTTATCTACGAGTCCGCCTTAACACATCAACTCCTTTTCTTTTTTTGAACAAGATTTTCTCAATATAATACAAGTATAGTGCTGAATGGTCCTTACAGATATCTGAGGTACACATGGGTGTATATCAATCGCAGCTAGCACCATAGAAAAAACAGAACAAAACAAAGCAAAACAGAGCAAACAACAGACTGTACATAAAACAATCCCTCCTCAGTCGTTGCCAGCGCACTAGACATAGTAAAGGACCACTATCACAACACAAACCTGCATTAGGAGTAAGTACGGAGTGAGCAGCGTTGATAAACTGCACCCAAACGTCAAGTATTTACAGGGTCTGGAATGTTTTTAGGAAGGGACCCCACACTTTCTGGAATTTCCCATTTGATTGCTGAAGTGAGTATCTAATTTTATCAACTCCTTTTCACACACACAGTTACTTTGCAAACCACTTGATGAGTTTGTAATCTTGGAGCATTTTTCTCTTGAGATTTGGTTTCTTTTGACAGAAAACATGCATGACTACAAATGTATCAGTCAGATGTTTCAGGTTAGGGACTTCCGTTCATCCTCTGCCGTTACCTTTAGTATTACTAAATAGAGCTGCAGTTTTTGATTATTTGTGAAATTGATGAATCTGTCAATTACTTTCTTTGATTCAATTGAAGAAATATTTGAATAGGCAAAAAAAATTAGTAAAAATGTGAAACAAACATGTCTGAACATGATAACTTGTCCTTTATCCCAGAACCAGCTGAAAAAAAACATAAAACGTATAAAAGTAAAAGGATATCTAAAAAATATATAGTGTTTTTTGTTTGTCACACTTAAATGTTTCAGATCATGTTCATTTGGATTTTTTTTCCCCCTTAATAATAAAGACCTATATTTAAAAACTGCATTTTGTGTTTACTTGTGTTATCTTTGTCTAATATTTAAATTTGTTTGGTGATCTGAAACGTTTAAGTGTGACAAACATGCATAAAAATAAGAAATCAGGAAAGGGGCAAACACTTTTTCACAGAAATAACAACAATAACAACAGTATAAAAGTGTATATTAAAATATCTACATATATATATATGTCACAGGAATCCTACAGGATTTCAGTCTCTACTGTGACATATATATATATATATATATAAAATCAATAACAAACAAGTCAAATGACATCTACAAACAATATGTGCATTATAGCCATCAACACATTGTAACTTACTAAAAACTTCAGATGGAACCAACATACAACTTTGTGTTGATCCTGGCGTCATGTGCATCACAGTAAGTGTCCGTGTGAAATATAACAGCAGAACCAGTTTTTACCAGCAGCGAAAATAAGGGAACAAAGCTTCGATTCAGAAAAAGTGTAACAGAATATGTTTTTTTAATCGATTTGAGTCAATTAACAGTTTCAGCTCTTCCACTAATTCTACTACTATGATAGTTTGCATATCCTCCTGAGACCCAGCAATGCATTTTGGTCCTCTGTAGGAGACAAGAGTTTCACAGCTTTACTTAAAAACATTGTGCACTGTAAACAACATTACATAAAAAGAAAAAGAAAAGAATTAAAACATTACTAGTGGATGCAGCCACAGCCCCAACAAGGATTGACAGGATTCAATAAAAATGTATCTGGAAAAAAAATGTTGCATTATGGCAATTATTTAATGTAAAAGCCAAAACTTTTCTCTGGGTCTCAAGAGGATATTCAGCTGAACTTGCCTTGAGACTAGAGACATAGAACCAACATACACCTTACACCAGTGGTTCCCAAACTTTTTTGGCTCGTGACCTTATTTTAACATCACAAATTTCTGGTGACCCCAGAGATTCAAAACGGAGACATTTTTTCTGCTAAAATTAATTTGTTTTTGATCATGTAATAGTTTGCTATACTACATTGCAAATAAATGCTAATTTTAGACAACATTTAGTCTATATAATGTATATTATTTTGGATGGAGGCAGAAAAGCCAGGTGGAGATTACTGCACAAAGTGAGAATTTTATTTTCCTTGGTCAGGATATGTACAGTCAGTCCAGCTTGGATTTACAAGGCTGACAATTAATACTGAACAAACAAGAACTTAAACTATGAATTATGAAAGAGCTGCAGCATCTGAAACCGACCACAATGAACATCTGAAAGATAAACAGTACCACAGTGCTTCAGTTTCAGCTTCAGAGTTTGTCATGTCTTTTATGAATTGGGATTGTCTTTCTCAATTTACCATATTTTTATTACCTCCGCCAAGGAGGTTATGTTTTTGCCAGGGTTTGTTTGTTTGTTTGTCTGTCTGTCTGTCTGTCTGTCTGTCCGTTAGTGTGCAACATAACTCAAGAAGTTATGGACAGATTTTGATGAAATTTTCAGGGTTTGTTGGAAATGGGATAAGGAAGAAATGATTAAATTTTGGTGGTGATCGGGGGTTGGGGGGGCCCACGGGGGGGCCCATTTCCAACAAACCCTGAAAATTTCATCAAAATCTGTCCATAACTTTTTGAGTTATGTTGCACACTAACGGACAGACAAACAGACAGACAAACAGACAAACAAACAAACCCTGGCAAAAACATAACCTCCTTGGTGTGGGGGGGCCCACAGGGGGGGCCACTGATCAGCCTTGGCGGAGGTCTGCGCTCTCCGAGTGCTTCTAGTTAGTAAGTTTTTATTTATTACCTCCACCAAGGAGGTTATGTTTTTGCCAGGGTTTGTTTGTTTGTTTGTTTGTCTGTCCGTTAGTGTGCAACATAACTCAAAAAGTTATGGACAGATTTGGATGAAATTTTCAGGGTTTGTTGGAAATGGGATAAGGAAGAAATGATTAAATTTTGGTGGTGATCGGGGGTGGGGGGGCCCACGGGGGGGCCCACTGATCAGCCTTGGCGGAGGTCTGCGCACTCCGAGTGCTTCTAGTTTATTTATTTTTTATTAATTACTAGAAATTCCAGGCAATCCCACATGGGGTTCTGACCCCAAGATGGAAAAACACTGCCTTACACCTTGTATTTAGGTTGACTAAGACCGTGCTCTAACTAGAAACTAACCGATCCAGATTTTGTGCGACACTATACTGCGACCATGTGCTCTAAACAGTTTTGGTGTGGTTGTTTTTTTTCCACATTTCAGCACAATTACCGCTCTCACACCTTCCCAAGCAAATCACACTGCTAAACAGAAAACAAATAAGTTCAATTCAAACCAATCGAAGTTGAGTAGAACTGGTTGTTTTCAGTGTGATCATCATGACCAGCGATCAGTCTGAGCTCTATCAGATTCTGTGCTGGTCAAATGGCTACACACACAATAACCCATAATGGAAACTCAAATGAACATCCCATGTCTCTGTGGTAGTGATGCAGACCTGCTGAATCCACAAATTAATGTGCATCTGCTACTGCTACATGACAGCAGTGTCATAAAAGTGAGGATGACAGATGTGAAACATCTCCGTCCTCATTGATGGAGGTAATGAAGTGAGAAATTCTGCTGTTATTTCCAGTTGAATTTTAGTTGAAGAAAAAAAATCTGTGCAACACCTGGAGTTCTTCACTTTCACATGTGTTTGGGTGAGAAGCTTTTGTAACCTGGTATGACTGCCAATACTTTATTATGAGCATAGGATTGAATTTCAATTAAAGACGTTTTATAAAATGTATGTCTATGCTATTACTTACACTTCCTAGAAAAAAAGAAAATCTACATCAGCTAAAACCAGAAACAGTATGTCACCCTGAACATGAACTGAATCTGAATCAGCCGTGACAACTGCAAACAATGCATTTCTAATTTAATGATAGTGAAAACAGTCTCAAAATCAGAGAGTGCAGACAACTGGAGACACATCCATTACTGTCAATGACTGAAAACTGGACAGGGTTATAAAATAATACAATTACAGGCAAAATTATTATGTATTCGGATGGGTAAAATGCACTGAATGACTGAATTTCCCTAAGGGCAGTGTTAATTTAGTCATCTAAACTATTTTAGTTTCGGTCTAGTTTTAGTTTTAGTTCTAAATATTAAAATTTTGTCAACTAAATCTATTGTAGATTTAGTCAAAAATCTTCCCATATATCTGCTCTTCTCTTTCTACCAAGTGACAGCATTTTTTTGGTTCCCATGTGCAGCTTTACTGTCGACACAACCAGCAGTTTGATCAAAACAAATGTAAGCGCCTTCCATGTGGCTCATAAAGTTGAGTTCTGATTGGAGCTCTTCTCAACTTGTGCAGCCTCCTCCGCCTTCCCATTGGGTCTTGTTCTCAAGTTATCCCGCCTCTTCCTCCTATCCAGTGGACGTCCTTTCAACTCCTCCCTCTCCCTTCTGACTGGATCTCGTCTCTGGCCAACCTATTCGTCTAGTTTTTATTCGTTGATGAAAGTGTCACAACAGTTACTCAGTCTTTTTGCTCTTGTGCATTATTTTTTAATTTAATTATCAGCTCGTTTTCCTCAGAAAAAATAACACTGCCTATGGGGGCAGTAAGGTTAAGCTTAACCTTAACATTTGATTGTATTTATTGTCTTCTTGCACATAACTCTTTGACCTTTCCTCATACACCACTCTTAAGAGCATAGGTGTCAAAACCGGCCTGTAGGAGGAATTTCAAAGTAAAATAATAGCATAATAACCTATAAATAATGACTCCAAATATTCTTCTTGGTTTGGTGAAAAAAAATTATATTACATTATGCCTATAAATAATGACAACTTCAAATGTTTCTTTTAGTGCAAAAAATAACATTAAGTTATACAATTATTTACATTTACACACTATCTTTTAACAATAAATATGAACAACCTGAAATGTCTAAAGAAAATTAAGTAAAATTTTAACAATATTCTGCCTGTTACTAAATGTGTAGTACCTTTGTAAATCTGATCCATAACGCACATGTATAAATGATAAGTTGAGGTATAATATTGTTAAATTTGTACTTGTTTTTCTTAAGAAATTTCAGCTTTTTTCAGGTTATTCACATCTGTTTTGTTCGGATAGTTTGTAAATGCAAAAAGTTTTATAATTTAATGTTTTGGGTTTTTCGTGCATTAAAACAAAGAAAAAATTTGGAGTTGTCAACATTTAAGGCTATTATGCTACTATGTTACTGGTCCGGTCCAGTTGAGATCAAACTGGGCCGAATGTGGAACCTGAACTGAAAAGAGTTCGACATCCCTGCTTTAGAGGGTCAAAACCAGAACTCGTCCTTACTCATTTACCTTATAATTATTATGGCCAAACTCTTTGTATTTTTATAATGTTTCTGAATGCTGTTAAGATATTACAGGCAGATCGAAGTTAAAACATTTCTGACCATTTATTCAAGACAGAACAGTACGCTACTACGTGACGGAGAGGATTAAAAAGGATATTATCTAGATGGAGAATGCGACGGGACATTCAATCTTAGAGAAACTGGCGTCGTCGTGCCAGAGGAACCGAAAGGACGCCGTGTCTGGACGGTCATCAAAACGAGAAGAGTTCTGAAAGTCAACCCGTGGCCGCCTGCTTCCCTTCCTCAGCCTCTCTCTCCGCCTTTCTTCCTCTCCTCCCCTTGTCACTCCTCAAACAGAAAGCTTTTTTGACGCTTTTCCAAAACTCTCTGGGGTCAGCAGAGAAGCACTGACTCAACACTAGCCACTCTGTATGCAAGTCAGCCTATGGGTGTAGCCCATGAAAAGGGCTTGTTTAGGGAATGGTGGGACGGAGGAGAAGGGGGAAGGAAAAAGTGCCGCCTCAGAGCCAGGACTCAGGAAAGGTAGACTTAAAGGCAGATCGCAGCGCCAGCAGTGACCGAGGGTATCAAACAACATTTGTTTCCTGGTGAGAGTGAGGGAGTAGAGACAACTAGAGATGGGAACACAGAGAGCCTCCTTGTTACACCTCACACACAAAAAAGCTTTCTCTCAATGCTCCTCTTTTAATCCCTAGATGTACTACACATGAATTCCTCCGGTTATTTCACCCTACTCTAGCTCCCGAGGGCAGCTTTAAGAGTCTAATCCCTTTACATAATGCCAAAGCTGCAGACTTGAAACTTGTGGCACAAATCACAAAATGAAAAATTTCAGAAACGACTATTTGGAGACTTTATACATCCAAATAACAAAGTATTCAAGCGCTGAAGTTTCACCTTGAACATGGGGATTAAAAAAGTACTGCACTGGCAGAAGCTTCAAAAGATCAAATTATTAAATCAACTGGGTGAAAGGGGATCTGTTGAAGTATTTTAACAGTCACTTCACAGAGATTAAAACCAGTACGGTTCTAAAAACTGATAATGACGGCCTGTCAGTCTAGGCCATTACATTCATACAAAACACTGAACTGCAACTAGACGAGAAAGAGACCTTTTCACGCCTGAAGGTCTGAAATAAGATTCATGGTTTGTTTGCTTTTTATTAAAATTGCCTAGATTTCTTCTTATTAGTTTTTATTTCACATTGCAAAAGTTTGCATGGCATACACATGTCCTGTTGTCATGATGTATGTGTCCTCTTGCTATTTAGCATTGAGTGGTTTTACAGACAAGTGAACATCTAACATCATTTCAAACTTTTTCCATATTAATTTCAGATTGACTGCCACTATACAATTGTGTATAGTGACAATCTGTGTATAGTGTGTATATGTTGATGCACAATGGCCTCTCATATACATAAATATGTAAAAATTGCACACTTAAAATTATTTGTGTTTTAAGTGTTTATTATTTCATCAGACCATATTTCCATGAATCTCCTCCTTTTCCCTGTGTGTTACCACAGCTCTGTGTGTTACTGACTGATGATAGTCTGCCATAACTTCCTGTGATTCTAAAACTAACAGTGTAAAAGTGATGTTTTCACTCCAAAAACCAAAACCAAACCATAGTTTCCTTCCAGGCTCTTTAACCCCAACTGGTCACGGCAGACGTCCATCCTCCAAAGGCGGGCTCTGCTCCAGGTTTCTGCCTGTTAAAAGGAAGTTTTTCTTTCCACTGCCACCAAGTGTTTACTCCTGGAGGACTCTGTTGGTGTCTGTGAATTGGCTTAAGAGTCTGGTTTGACCAGCTCTAAATGTGAAGTATCAAGAAATAACTTTTGTAATGTGGCACTACATCAATACAATTTATTTGATTGACTGATTGACTGACTGAGACTACCTCTTTTCATATTTCATCCAAATCATGGAGAACTGAACTGTGTTCAGTCCAAACAGAAAAGCTTGACCAAATGAGACATATATATTACCTGTGAGTAAAGATCATTACACTTGACTGCAGAGGGAGTTGAATAAGTGGCCCTGAATTGTTTGCGTTCAAAGTTACTTGGTTTCTTACAGACGCTGCTGCCACAGACACTTCATCGAGTGCTGCATAGCTCTTCAGAAGTCAAGATTTCTTTTGCAGACAAGCAATAAGCGTGACGCGAATGAGGCATGAGCGACAAGGTCAGTTTAACGATTCGGTTCATTTTTCTATTGCTCTGTCCTTCAGCGCAGACCAACAGGGGAATGCGAGTTATTCCACACCACAGAAACTGACTTGACCTGACTAACATATTGTGCCTCCTGCTGCAGAAGGATCTGCAAACCACCAAACTGGCTGAGAGGATGAATCATTAACAGAGAAAAACAAAAACTGAACCTATGTTACAGCCTGATGCACATATTCCATCTAAGCGTTTGGCCATTTAACATCAGTCTGGATGGAGATGCTTTTCCTGTTAGTGAGGATGCTTAGATCCTTAGATGACTGATCATAACCATATCAGCTCTTGTACAAGGCTGTCCTTGTCTTATGACCTTAAAGTGGATCCATCATGATAAAAAAGTCACATCTAATCTAAACATCTTGTATGAACTCTGAGAATCCTGGCACAGTGAAAGGTAACCAATAGCTAAAGATTCTTTGCACATACCATGTAATCTTCAGATAAGAAGACTGCCAAGCCCAGGTGTGAAAAGCAACACCAGATTTAACATGTGAAACTGTCTACAGGTTGGTAAGAAGTGGACGTTTAGCTTTGTTTGGGGTCTGGAAGGCTGGAATTAGCGTGCAGCAGAAATTCAGCACACATGTAGACGACCTAATTTGCTGATGTGAAGACATTAAAGGAATAAAAACCGCCCTGGGGCATTGAACAAACCAAACAGCAAAGGGAAAACCCACTTCCGTGCCTTGTTAGTTTGGTTTCATTCCATAGTCCAGACTTTTGCTGTGTAAGTGAAGGGTTTTCTTGGCTGACAGGAAAAAACTTATGCAAATCAGTAAAAATGTTACTGTATCTCAGCATCCCTTCTAAAATAAATGTCTGATCTGAACTAGGACTGGTGATCTATGAATAGTCAGTTTGAGACACTAGGAATAAAGATGGTTTTAGCTACAACCTGTCTGCCAAGTGTCTGCAAATAGCTTTAAACACTAAAAAACACCAAGAGCAACCACCACCCACAGATTCAAGAGCGTTACCCTGAAAACTCACACAAAGACAGATGGGAAGTCGACTTCACTAAAGAGAAAAATTGTTATTTTATGTCTGAACAGTAGATCCAGTAAAGAAAAATAGCACCATTGTCCCTGTATTTCACCGGTATGTTCTATCAGGAATCAACAGCTTGAATGTGTGAAGTTGTCAGGTTCTGCCGCTATGTTAGAGTCCTGTGGTCTGGATGCAGGAGATCAATCTCTCAATAGAAGTGAGTGGTACTTTCACTGGAGGAGAACTGAACAGATTAAATGAAAGTCCATATATGACTTCCTGTCAGTGTTCAATAGGAACTATATTGATATCTGTAACCATTTCCATTTTATAAGACATCAAAATGTGGCCCATTAAACTGGTCTACAAGGAAAATGCTTCCAGAATAAAAGTAATGAAATGTTACCACATGAGAGTCACTGATAAAGAAAAATCACGTCAAAAATGCTGGTTGGCTGAACTTTCCAAGATACAGCCTTGGGTCAAAATGTGAAATTCAAGAATTAACGAGAGAATGGGTTTGACTCAAAAGGAATATTTGTCTCAGAGCTACAAGATCTACTTCAAAGCACTGTCTGCACATTAGAATACATTCACTTTACAGGTTCTATTTAGTGGAAGATTTATAAAACTATTATATAAATGTACATAAACCAATATATATGTGTAATAACACTTAATCATATACCTTGAAAACATCAGCAAACCGGCACTTTTGTCATTTATTTTCCAATTAATCTTATTAAAATACGTAACATTTAGCACATTTAATCTCTGAAGCAAATCATTTCTAAAAAATTGTAGACCAGTGTTATAAGTAAAGGCACATTTTTAATATTTCAACAATTTGGTAAAAATTAAAAAATCTAAATTTCTCAAAACTGTGAATAAACTTTATAGACATTGTCCCAAGGAAGCTACATAGCCTATAGCTATAATTTGGAAAGAACTGGACCATTAGTTTCAGGGAAGAAGATTGTTGAAATGTAGACATTGGTGACCTTGAGTTTGACCCTACAAGGTCACTCAAGGTCAAAGGTCATGAACCCAAATGAAAGTCCATATTTGACTTCCTATCAGTGCTCAATAGTAACTATATTGATATCTCTAACCATTTCCATTCTATAAGCAATCAAAATATGGCCTATTATAAGTTGAGGCAAATTTTAAATATTTCAAAAATTGTGTCAAAAATCAAAGTATCTCAAAACTGTGAACAAAGTTTGTAGACATTGTCCAAAGGAACCTACATACAGGGGTTGGACAAAATAATGGAAACGCCTTAAAAAAAATCAACAAAATATAATTTAATATGGTGTAGGTCCGCCTTTTGCGGCAATTACAGCCTCAATTCTCCGAGGTATTGATTCATACAACTTGTGAATTGTTTCCAAAGGAATTTTAAGCCATTCTTCAGTTAGAATACCCTCCAACTATTTTAGACACGATGGCGGTGGAAATCGACGTCTTACTTGAATCTCTAAAACTGACCATAAATGCTCAATAATGTTGAGGTCTGGGGACTGTGCCGGCCATACGAGATGCTCAACTTCATTAGAATATTCCTCATGCCATTCTTTAACAATTCTAGCTGTATGGATTGGGGCATTATCATCTTGAGGTGAAGGTGTTTCCATTATTTTGTCCAACCCCTGTATAAAGGTTTAAATGAATCTGAGTTGCAGTTTTGTGAGAGAAGAAGCTTGAAATAATTGCTAACAAAGACGGCAACAAAGACAGTGGACAGAGTGCCTTCACAAGAGCTCATGTTGAACTAATAAAAATCAGCCAGTCTTTGTATCTACCTGTATATATGTACTAGTATCCATGCTCAGTATATTCACACACACTGAACGAGGCCCAGTAGGATCTGTCACAGCTGTTCACCCATTTGCTCCTACTCTGTCTTCATCAAACACACAGTGACGTGTCTGCATGTTTGTGTTCATATTCTCTCCATCAGTTCCAGACCTGCAGAGCCCCCCCCCCCCCCACACACACACACACACACACACACTAAGCTGATAGGGGAGATATGAGTGGAGTCTGTATGGATGAGGCATTCCTCCAAAACAAAAAAAAAGATACTAGGATCCAACTCTCAAACTATTTCCTAAGTATTGAAAACAAACCTCCCTGCTGCCTGTATTTATGTTAAGTATTAATGAAGTTAATCCTTTTGGGCTTTTGGATGATAGATAAGCCAGTGATATTACAGTTTTATGATGGAAACACAGATTTTGCATTTTTACAGTTTCGTCTGGATGTCTAACATATTCTCTCAGTTTCATAAATACTGCACCATATTCTGGCTTGGTTCACAATGGAAACTGTGAGGTTTTGATAATTACTGTGGCTGCAGGATGTTGTTTGATGATTCCTTTGGGTGCAGTGTACAAACCCAACAGCCTCCCATGAGTCATTGTTTTATACATTTTAACCCAATGAGAAGTCTGTGAGAGTGAGGATGAAACAAAGAAATGTTATGTTCTACTCATGTTCTACTTGTTTTTTTTCCATCTATGACTAAAACCATCTACTGATCTAAAATGGTGAACAACTTTTAAACCACTGACCCTATTGTGAACAGTGGAAATAGTGTAATTATCTGCAACATTAATTCACCAATAAAACCCATGTAGTGGTTGTAAATGTTTTTTTCTATTCAGCTGATGATATGTTTAATTGAAAAAGTCACTTTTTCTTTAGTTTTCTGTTTTAACCTCCTAAGACCCAGCTATGGGTTTTCTGTCCACATTTGTGGACAAGAGTTTCACAACTTTATACAAAAAAAAAAAGAAAGGAAAACTGTCCACCACAAAGGACATTCCATAAAAATTTTAAAAACTGCAACTGAAAAAACTGTTGCATCATGATGTTTCCAATATAGGCACTTATTTAATAAAAAACAAAAAAAGCTTGTACTTTGCTGATATTTCTTGAGTCTCAGGAAGTTAATATACCGTACTTTCCGGGCTATAAGGCGCACCGGAATATAAGCCGCACCTGACTATAAGCCGCTGGTGTCCACGTTGTGACATGAGATATTTACACAGAATGATGGTAAACAGAAAGATTATTTAAATATTTATTTCCATATCTTAACTGCTTTTTTCCAAACAGTGCCTGTAACACAGCAGTAAAACGGCAGGAACACGACTGGTTAAAAAACCCAGAAAAGTCATTGATCTATATCTTCATCTTCCTTCTGCTCATTGACACCACTGCAGTCATCTTCTTCAGTGTTGGAGTTGAACAGCCTCAGAAAGGCTCCGTCACACACCTTCTACATCCCCCCTCCGTTGTTGCTCAATGGCACTTCCGTGCTGCAGCTCTATTTCCTTCTTGGACAGACACATCGATTGCTTTTAACTTAAAAGCTGCGAAATATGCATTTCTTCGTGTGTTTTCCATGATGAGGGTTTGTGCATGACACGCAAAATGATTGTTAAAAGTTAAGATTAAAACTTCTCCTCTTCGCATCACCTCTTCCACCTGTCTGTCTCACTTTTGTGCTTCCTGCTAGAGCGCCCCCTGGTGGCCGTTAGCCCGTATAAATCTATACTTGAGCTGCATCGCTGTATAAGCCGCAGGGTTCAAAACGAGAAAAAAGTAGCGGCTTATAGTCCGGAAAGTACGGTAATAACCTTTAAATTTTCTCTGAGCTTGAATGAGCATATATGTGATCAGTGAATTAAATATAACAATAATAATAATACATTTTATTTATAGGCGCCTTTCTTGGCACTCAAGGACACCGTACCGTAAAACAATAAAACAGGAGAGTATAAAACAAGCAATAAAACAGAGTAAAAAATAAAAGGCAGGTTAAAAAATTGGACAATGCAATTGTGTTCACAAAGAGAAAGCGGTTCTACACAGATGGGTTTTGAGTTTGGATTTGAAAAGAGGGAGTGAAGTGATATTTCTGAGCTCCGGTGGCAAGGAGTTCCAGAGTTGGGGAGCAGAAGTGAAAAAAGTTGATTTTCACTTAACAATGAAGAGGATAAAATAATTAGTGATAGTGACTTAGGAAATGTTAGATGTGAACAATTTGTGGAAGTCACCACAAAAATGGGTCTTTAAGGGTTCATCTAAAATAAATAAACAAATAAAATATGATCACTTGTGTCATTGAAAACTCATGAGAAGGGATAATTTTAACTCTTACCTGGTAGGAATGGAATAATCCTACGTTTTGGGTCTTTCTGGCCTCCTTCCACCGGGAATTTATCCAGCAATTCCATCTGAAACACAACAAGTCGGTCAGATTATTCAACATACTGATTTATGGGCTGTAGTTCATGCAAACACATGGACATACGCATGCACTTCCTATAACACCCAACATGATGGCTTAGGCTACAGAGGAAGAGTCCACATTTTTACAAATCAGCAGTTTCTAGAAGGAATCCGGCCAATAAAGGAAAGCCTGCCAATGATTAGGAATGTTCAGAGCAGATGGTACGGTTTTTCCCCTCCGCTTCATATGCTGCTGCACCGAAGGCGCTTTAGGCACCACTGACATAGTGGAACATTTCTGTTTCCATGATTTTCAAAAGCCAAAGAGCAGTGGTTCTTTAGATCCCTTGATCATCATTCCCTTAGTCCATCTGCTTATTCTTTATTTTATCTCTCTAAAACTTATTTTTCTTGGTTTCTTTTTCACCTATTTTCAGTCTGGTGCTTACACATTCGATACATATTCATGTTTCATCACCATCGTCCTAGACATAAACATCTACAATTTGATAAAATGCACTGTGAAAGGCTGTGTATGCCTATAAATGTGTGTGTATCCAAGCTAAATGCAGCTGAAGCCAATAAAACAACACCTGGCCACATTAGCAGCTGAACTCCAAGTGCACTCCCCTTCTCTACTGTACTTTTCCAAACAGATCTGCCCTTTGTCTTCACTGATGCCTGAAGATAAACCACATCAAACATTCAACCAACAGACTTATCGGTTAGAATCAAAAATGCCTCACTCAGTTTAATGTTTTAAAGATGAACATTTGAGTATTTACTTGATATTATTGCACAGAAGCTTCTAACAGCAAAGAAACAAAGACCAAAACATTAAGGGATGGAACTCACTTGTGAAGTTTGACTAGATCAGAGTAAAAGCTCATTTTTAGTCATGTTAGCAAATTTATATGTAATCTAGGTTTTTAACCCTTTAACCCCTGAGACATTATTTCAATGGAACGAGCTGCTATGAATCTGTGTCCGTTTCAGTGTCATAAAAGCTGCTGTAAGTATGTGTTTGTGTTCCTTTACTTCAGTGGTTTTGTTTTACTGTGTGTTTTAGAGTCAAAACAGAGTGGAATAACAGAAAAAGACAAAGAGAAGAAGTTAAGTTTTACAGGTTTTTACCAAAAATGGCACTCAATGTAAATCAATAAGAGATTTAGGACGTTGAATATGAACTGTGAACTGGAACACACTGAACAACAACAATTATTTGAATTTTGGCCCAGTAGTTTTTTTGGGCCCCTCTTTTATTTCTAAATCAGTCCAGCTGCTGGTTGGGACCTGGTTGAACTCCAAAAAGCAGTTACACAGTCAAAACTCGGTAGAAACGTAGAAAAAAAAAAAAAAAGGAAAGTCTCCACAACACAGCAAACAACGGCAAAAACAAAAAACAGGAAAATGGTGTTAAAAAAAAAAAAAAAAAAAAAAAAAGCAGCCCAGACCTACTATTTTTATAGCGAGTCAGTCTCACTCACTGCTCTATGTTTTGCCCCCCCATTACAAAGGCAGTGGGGGGTGCACTGAGCATGCTCAGATGTCAGAAAGAATAAGGTCTATTATATCAACAGGTTTTGAAATGTTTCTTATTGAGCAAACAGTTGAATTTTTATGAATATTTAAAATAAATCATACATTCAAACATTCATCACAGACACATCAGGGGTTAAAGGGTTTATCAGTCATGTGAAACAATGGATGGCAGGGAGTTTGTAACATTGTCTTCCAAACAAAAGTCAGCACCTAGTTTAGTTTTGCCTCTTAGTTCTAAGGAAAGCATATTAGTGAAATCAGAAGCTGATTAATGATCTTGTCTGTCATTCATTAAGTCTTCAGTGGTATGGCTTGAATTACATCACTACATTGAAATGTGGGTATCTCTGCTGTCATTAGGAGATAAGCAAACCAACAGGGGAAAAAATCTAGCAAATGTATAACTCATTAGCTGATTTTCGAACTAAAACTGTTTTGCTTTGACAAGAATTCTTAGCTCTCGGAGAAGAAGGAAAATGCAGTAAAAGCTGAACCCTGTGACCAAGGCATTAAAAGAATAAAATGAGATTAATGTTCTTTCTGATCCACTGTGATTCACTGTTAACTTGATAAAATTACCTCTACCAAGGCTGAGAACCAAGGAGTCATTTAAGGGTTAAAAAAAAAGGGCTAACCAAATAAACCACATATGTAAACTTTCTGTTTCTATTTTTACTGGTGTGTGACAGTCATTTCTAGAGTTTGCAGAAGTACACCATATTCACTCTGCAAACCGTTTCCTGTTGTCATGTAATGTCTACAACTGTGCAATCTGACTAATGTTTTTATTTCACTGCTTCCCAACTGATCAATGACTAAAAAGACACTGGATGGTGAAAATCTGGAGAAACATCAGACTTCATTTTAAATTAGCTACTGATTAACAGTTAGATTTAGCACTCAGCCGTTACTGAATCTAATGGGTGGTATTTCTACATGTAACAGTTGTAAAAAAGTGCATTATGTTTCTGAAATACTTATGCTCCGCTGCCTTTTCTCAACATTTACACAACAAGAAAGGACACTTATTTCTGATTTTCATTACATTACCCCTTTCCTTTCTTATTATAGTCAACATAGGAATTGGTTGAATGCTAACATTAGCTATTTAACAGGAGCCAATGGTTATCAAAAATGTTTTTAATATGACATTGTCAAAAATGACATTTAAAAGGTTACCAAATATGTTCCTACATTAACATACACACAATGAGATTATATTTTAGAACAAAGCTTAGGGTATATCCCCAAAATCCCCCTAATCCTCAGCTATATAATAAGGAAAATAAATGACAAAATGTATAAAAGATACAAACTTAATTTTGGATGATCGATATGAACCAAATTTAAATTTGATTGGCTTACCATATCTATTAATAATGTCCACAAAAACAAATTTTTCAACAGAAGCGAACCCCATTTAGATAAGTGTTAATACTCATGGAACACCCAAAATCAATAGGGTTTGTCCCCCAGGGGTCACCTATGTTGGCGCTAAAGGGGGCTAGTTATCGCATTCAGACGAAGGATATCTGACCTGACTAATGTCAGAAAATTATTTGCTGAATAATGTCAGAAAAGATATTAGATATTTGTTGGACGATCAATATGAACAAAGTTTGAGCTTGATTGGCCTACTATTTCCTTAATAATGTCCAAAAAAATTATTTGTCAACAGAAGCTCTCCCAACCATTTGGAAAAAACACACCACCTGGTGTCAAAATATGCCATCATATAAACTCAAGGTAGTGGCATGAAGATAGATAATTGTTAGACAATCGCTATGAACTCAGTTTGAGCTACATCGACCTGATAGTGGCAGAATACTGGTCACAAAACCAATTTTTCCCCACAAACCTCCACCTAGTGAATGAAAATGACACCATATGAACTCTGGATGGTAGCAAGAAAATGGGCATTTGTAAGACTAATTGATTGATTGATTGAAATCTTTATTTCAAACATGTAGACAATCAATATGAACCACATTTTATCTTAATCGGCCTATTCTTGCTTGATTTATGTCCACAAAACTGATTTTCAACTAAATGCCCCTATTTGGTTGACTTATAATACTCATAGATAATCTGAAATCCATAAGGTTCTTCCATTAGGGGTCCCCTATGTTGGTTATCAAGGGATAAGAAATCCAACCAAATCTGGCCTAGTTATTGCATTCACATAAAGGATATCAGGCGGCGGCAGAGGATGAAGGTCAGGGTAAAACCATTATATTCCTGAAACTCCATTTTGGGGAAATAATTATAGGATATTACAGAATTAAACCTTTGCTAATGTGCTTTGCTAACAGAGAACGAGGTGTCTAAACTCCTTTCCTCTAGCCGTCCTACAACATGCTTGTTGGACCCTATTCCATCCAACCTCTTACAGTCTGTTGCCCCTACTATCACAGCACCAATCACACATGTGATTAATGCTTCAATGACTTCAGGAACATTTCCTACAGTATTTAAACAAGCGCAGGTAACACCACTACTCAAAAAACCTTCCCTCACCCCCACTCAAGTGGAGAATTATCGACCAGTCTCACTCCTCCCATACCTTTCTAAGATCATCGAAAGGGCTGTTTTCAAACAGGTCACAGAATTCCTCTCCCAAAATAACCTCCTGGACATCAACCAATCTGGCTTCAAAATCGGCCACTCCACTGAAACGGCTCTGTTGTCTGTGACAGAAGCCTTGAAAGAGGCTAGAGCAGCAGCCAAGTCTTCAGTACTCATTCTACTGGACTTATCAGCAGCATTTGACACTGTCAATCATGATATCCTGTTATTCATACTCTGGAACATGGGCATCACAGGCCACGCACACTCCTGGTTTCAATCTTACCTTGCTGGTCGGTCCTTCAGTGTGTCCTGGCTAGGGCACACATCAGCAGTTCACCGCCTCACCACGGGGGTCCCCCAAGGCTCTGTGTTGGGCCCCCTCCTTTTTGCCATATACACCACCTCACTCGGTCAGATCATCCACTCACACGGCTTCTCATATCATTGCTATGCTGATGATACCCAGCTCTATCTGTCATTCCCACCTGATGACTCCACAGTCTCAGTGCGGATCTCAGATTGTCTCTCTGACATATCTGCATGGATGAAAGCCCATCACCTTCAGCTGAACCTGTCCAAAACTGAACTGCTGGTCTTCCCAGCTAAGCCAACCATACAGCTGGACATCTCCATCACTATTGACTCCATACCTCTGGCTCCTACCAGTGTAGTACGTAACTTGGGAGTCATGATTGATAATCAGTTGACCTTCACGGATCACGTTGCCTCTGTCACCCGATCATGCCGTTTCACTCTGTTCAACCTAAGAAAGATCAGGCCATACCTAACCCAACAGGCCACCCAGCTCCTGGTGCAGACTATGGTTATCTCCCGTCTTGACTACTGCAATGCTCTTCTAACGGGCCTCCCAGCTTGTGTTGTCAAACCACTACAGATGGTCCAGAATGCAGCAGCGCGTCTGGTCTTCAATCAGCCTAAAAGGGCACATGTCACCCCCTTACTCATTGAGTTACACTGGCTACCCATAGCTGCCCGCATCAAATTCAAATCTTTAATCCTAGCCTACAAAATTCTCCGTGGGTCTGCTCCTGTCTACTTAGGTGCACTAATAAAAGCTTATGTCGCCCCACGACCACTCCGCTCGTCTGGGGAACGTAGTCTGGTGGTCCCCAGACCTTGTACAAGACAATCCAGGCTCTTTTCATGGGTCGTTCCACGTTGGTGGAACGCTCTACCAAGTGCTACAAGAACAGAGTCATCCCTGCCTATCTTCAAGAAGCTCCTGAAGACCCAGCTCTTCCGAGAGCACCTCCTATCCTAGCACTTTCAAACATTCCATTTTAAATATTCTAATAAGGTTTTTCCCAGGACAACCACAGATTCTTTCACGATTATCTCTGGACCTGCTGCGGTGGTCCGGCCTCTTCCCTGCCCTCATCATCACCACTCACTTATCCTCAACCGCCTCCATGTGTCTCCCCCTACTCCCCCTTCTCCCCCTCTCCCCCAGTCCCTATCTCTATCGCTCTCTCTTTTTCCCCTTCTCTACTCTCTCTCTTTAACCCCAACTGGTCAAGGCAGACGGCCATCCTCCAGGAGTCTGGGTCTGCTCGAGGTTTCTGCCTGTTAAAGGGAAGTTTTTCCTCGCCACTGTCACCAGTCACAAGTGTTTGCTCCTGGAGGATTCTGTTGGGTTTCTGTAGAATTGACTTAGAGTCTGGTTTTGACCAACTCTATATATAAAATGTCAAGAGATAACTTTCTTGTGATCTGGCGCTATATAAATAAAATTTGATTGATTGAGTGATTTAATTGGTTTTCCCCTGTAAGTCGCTTTGGAAAAAAGCGTCTGCCAAATGCGTAAACATAATGTAACCTAGTGTAACATGTAAAACTATCGAAGCATAATGTAGGTGGTCAAATGCTAATATTAGGTTGTCTAACAGGAGCTAATGGTTGTTTTACCAGGACACAGACATGAAATAAAGGTATTAAACAGGTTCTCAAGGAGGTCTCTTTTCATTAAACATACAACATTTATACGACAGACAGATATTTCAGAAATACTATCAAAGAGTAACATTAGAGGGTGGATGCTAGCATTAATGCTAACAACTAGTTATTAAACCATTAGCCTTTTTAGACAGTTAATGGGTTAGCCAACTAGCATATGACCTTAGTAGTTAATGGAATTTAATGGGTTATCGTATCTGAAGTGTTATGTACCATGTTGTCTTACTTCCTAATGTTTAATTTCAGAACTACTATATCTGCAGTTCTTCCGCTCTGGGCTTACGTAATGAAACAAACACAGACTTTAGATTTGTGTCTTGGCAGATCATTTTTTCACACGTACAGTACTCTATCTGGGAACAAGAGGCAAGAAACACACCTGACTCAAATTATAAGACCAAAGATGAGCCCATTATCATCCTCTGATGTGGGTTCAAGGTTAGATTTTTACTGAAATGTTTAATTATTCAGTGTCAACTTCTCCAATTCATTACTTAAAATAATTGAATTCAGATAGTTTTAACATCAAGTGTCTGTTGATATATTTGAGTGAAACAATAAGTTGTACTGAGCCAAAACTAACAAAGAAAGGAGAGCTGAGGAACATTTATCGGGCAATGTGATGGAGAGGTTATGGGAAAGAAGGGCACTTGTGCCAAATAGTATTTGTGAATGCTTTTATGGACCGACTGACTATTAAGGTGACAAGAGATACTGCTATTAAAAAAAAAAGACTGGCTTTTAGTCAAATCTTCACTCAGGGCTTAATGTTTGACTTTTGCACAAAAAACAAAGAAGTACAAAATTACCAAACACTATAGATGTTTAAGTGTACATTTATCTCTTCAGAGCATCAAGGATGAATGCACTGACATGAAACCTAATGGTGAGCATTTGTTGGAAGCTTTAGTCATGCATCTCATGACAAACTGGCACAAGAGATGATCGAAGATGAGAGATGAGATGAGAGAAGATCGAAATTGGAGAAATATAGAATTCTTAACTTCTGGGAAGAAAAAAATGGTACCTATAAATCTTGCTGGCTTAAGAATGTTTAATTATTGACACAGTGCCAACTTTAAGATAGACAGTATAAACAAAGAGACAGGCTGAAAAAGGGGAAAAAAAAGAGTCAAAGACAGAAGAGCCTTTACCCCCCACACTGTAATTGTTCCCATGTGTCTGAGTGCAGGCACACCCAGTCTGTGTCTACGCTAAACCTCGTATCTACTCTGTAATCAAAGCCACTCAAACACGAAAAGGCATCTGGAGAGAGTAAAGATGTCTCTTCAAAATACCAGTTACATCATGCGTCCAACATCAAATATTCATGCTCTACAGGCAGGAGGATGACAGGCTGAGGCGGAGCAGTCAGTCAACCTCCCCATGACTTTCCAAGGCTGTTCTGAAATATGCTTTTAGAACCATATCCTTATGTGCTTGTTTCCAATAGGAGCACATGCACGCACATACGCCATAATATACGTAGGTTTAACTTATTTCCTCAAATAGTGACCCCGGCATTTATTCCTCTTTGTTGCAGAAGGTGCCAGGCCTTTATTTGAAGGGGGCTTGTATTAGAGACAGGCCTTTAATTGTAATTTCCTCTGTTAATCTGAAATGTTCAATCAATAATCCTATCAATACATGGAAAATAATTAAGGTAAAACACCGTTTGTCAGCTTTTCAGGAGCATCAGATGTCTTTTTCAGATGCATCCATAGTCTGTGTAGGGAACTTGGAAGCACCATTATCTTCTGAAACATTGATTTACCAATAAAACTAAATGACAGTGGTTGCAGATGCTTGTTTTCATGTAGAATTAATGATATATTTTGTTGAAAAAGTCATGTTTTCTTCAGTTCTCCATGTTCTGATACAATAACCTTTGAATTTACTGCACTTTATCTAAACGTAAATGGTCAGTAAATTGAATAAATGATTTTCATTGGAAAAATGCAAAGGATAGCACTATAATAAATAGTGATAAATCACTTGGTAGTGGCTAAACACAGAGAGAAATTCATTTGGACATCACAAAAAAATACTTCCGTGTTTTTCAGGGGCTGAATGTAGAAATTATCCTAATTAGTATGAGACCTCATTTTGAGCCACTCACGTTTATGATGTTAAAAGTAATGCAATGTACTTTTCTCCAAGGAAAAGGCCTCCTTAACTATTACAAAATTAAAAGCCATCTAACATTTCAGTGGATAGAAACCGTGCATTGGTTAACCCTAACCATGTCACATGACTAAGTGTCTATAAATGACATTTTTGCTGAAAATGTACAACACACACCTGCAGTGACAAACTTCAAGTGAGAGAAGAACTGATGCGTTGAACAGCTGAATTATACTGTTGAATGTATTAAATTAAACTTGTGTCAGGCTCAACACTGGCTATCATTAGAGGCCAAGCTTGTAAGTGACTCCTGGTTTTAATTTAAATGTTCCAACTACAAAATAATGAAAGATAGAAGAATGAATAGACAGACATTATCCTGACCACTAGCTAACTCAAGATAAATCACTCCTCTGCTATGAGCCTCAAAAAACCTCTTTAATTCATTTACCATCATCAGAATGTGACATTTTGCTTTTTCCCTCTGGAAGCAGGTGAGCGGTCTCATTGAACCCTTATTGTGCTATGATTTTTAAAGATGTTTTTCCCCTGTGCAAAGAAACACAGCTATTAACAAACACATAAAGTGTATAAAGCCTTCCATATCTGTGTACAAAGCACTCAGTTTATCCACCTATTCCAAATTGTGTTTTTATGTAAATGTCCCCCCCTTTTATGTAAATGTGCCCACCTTATTGTCAGAAGGTCCTTTAGTCATAAAATTAGTTTAGATTTAGTTGATAAATCTAACCCTAACCTTAACCCCTTTCTGACAACAGGGTGCCTCCCGTCCTGCCTAGATATGATGTGCTTTTATAAAATGCACTCATTTTAATAAGATATAACTAAACACACACTTTCTACAACAAAAACTAGACGCTTAAGTATGTTTAATTCAGTTCAGTGATATTTTTGGTCTTTTATTTGATGAGTTCGTCTACATCACACAGTCAACAAAACAGTAGAAATCAACCTGCCTATGCGCATTTTATGTCAACTTGTTGACTATTACTCAGCACAAAATAAACTCTTAAGTGTCCCTGTCACCACAACAGTCTGTTAACACATTCAACGGTTCTGTAAACCTTTAAACACTGTTATTTCATTTGACTGGTTCCATCTGAGTCAGAAGCTAATGTAATCCTCCAAGGGTCTATAATTTGTCTAGTCCATATCCGCTTGAACCACATCGGGAGCCTTCAAATAAAGGCCTAATAAAGAGTACCAGCGAAGCGCCAGGCCCTGAATGAGAGGATAAAAAAGGCAGACAACAATGGCTGTTCTTTGTACAATATGCTGGTCTTCGCTCCCTACTGTACATTCATGTCTGTGGTCATTTTTAACACAATGCACACTTCTTGTTACAGACACGCCTAATGTTTGACAGAGCCTGACCTTTTGCCCCACCACCCACTGGGAGCACCAGGTGGTCACCTAACCCACAAAGACTCAGAACTATTTTGTGTGGTGACTTCCACATTAAAGGAGTGATTTTTTTTCCTTTTTTAAATGGAATTATGCATTTTAAAACATTTCTCTGTGGTCTGCATAAACTGTAAATGCTATGCTTGGGTCTGAATTTTTCATTAACTCAACTCCACAGGTCCATCTTAAACCCTATTTCTGAGTAATGACACCAGAAAGGTCGTTATGAGCGCTAGCCCTTTAAATGCAAATGAGTCACTTCATGCCCCACCCCCTCCAGGTTGTTGACTGTGCTGCTCTGTTCCGTTCAAGCAACGATTGAACATTTTAGGTAATCGGCTCAAAGTTTGGACATATTTTCAGTATGGACTACAACCACTGCTGCTGATAAACAATTATGCAGCACATGGAGAAATGTTCATTGGAAGTCTTGACCTTATATGCGCAAATGTCGTGGCATAACTAGTTATATACGTAACAAACTAAGAAAGTATTGAAACGGGTTGTAGAAATCCACTCGATTTTTGCTGGAATTAATATAAAGATAGCTTTGCAGCACCTGGAGGGTTCAAATTCAAACTTTTTGAAATATTTGGGTCCAAATACACAAATAAATGAACTAAAGACTAATAAAAATGGGTTTAGCAAAATATGACCCCTTGAACATCTTTCTACATTCATCCATTATCAAGTGAATTATCAGCATTTATTATATTATATCATTTATTATACTATTATCCTTTGCATTTTGTCAGTGAAAATCAGGTATTTTCATACATTTAATTAATTGGTCTGGGTGAGGGTGGGGTACATCCTGTTGGTAGTTCATCACAGGGCTTGGTAAATTCAGCAAATATATCAAAACAGAGAAATTTGAAGGAAACTTTACATTTTCTGCAAAATATGTCATTAATTCTGCATAACAAGCATCTACAACTATTGCCACGGGTTTTTCTAGCTGAACCAGTGTTGCAGAAGACAATGGTTTTTCAGTGCTCACTACAGAGAATATGGATGCATCCAAAAAAAAAAAAAAACATCTGATGCTGTGGAAAAACTTAAAAACTGCCTGAATATGATTGTATTGGTAGGAATTGTGGCTCAAAAGTTATTGAACATTTTAGATCAGTGAATGCTTTTGGGTCTTTGAGGGTTAATCTCGGGTTGGATCCAGGTATACTTAGAATGGTATGCAGGTTTTTTAGTGTTGCATTCGAGGCACCAGGTTCCTGAATGGTGACATCTGTGCTGTGTTAACATTAAGCCGATCCAACATCTGAAAAGATTGGATTTAGTCACATCTTCTGGACTTCACATCTCTGTACACACATTTTTTATGATGTCATGCATTTTCCCACCCTCCTCTAACAGGCTAAAGAAACCACTTCCATGTACCTTCCTTCCACTAAAATCTATCCCAGAATGCATCAGACAGGAAGCACAGTACCCCCTGGGCATATCAACAGTCTATGGCAACAAATGAAGAGGAACTTTCCACTTAACAGTTCCTGATTTACATATTACAGCACCGGTGCATGAAGTGTGTATCATTTTCTGGTTTAGTTTCTTGACACATTTAGCAAAGAACTGCCTGTTTTCTCACAGGTGGCCAGAAATAATAAAGCATTTTCCTAAAACAAGATTAATCCCAATCACTCGACTGTAAGTTCCAGTTCTTGTCAGTCTGAATCAAGATAATTCAATGACAGCAAATGGTTAAAAAGAAAAACAGGTCTACTTTCACATCTGGGGTTTTGTGAGCCTTGGCCATACTCCTTAGAAACCCTTTCCAACTCTAACAGTCAGGAACAAACAAGCACATAATGAAACTGAATGCAGTAGTGACGTTTACTCTGTAAACATTTGTCTTTTGGATTTGATTCACAAAATCATCAAGAACACAGTGAAACCCCAAAAGTTCATTTTAATCCGTCAGCAGAAATCTCAATACATGCAGTCATTGTTGGCAACACTGGCAAACATTTATTGCCAGCATTTTTTTCTCCAACAATTATCCTGGACTCAGCTGATAGAGTTTTAAAAATACATGTGAACCTGGACTGGACGGTTACGCCAAACTTTACCTCTAGGTGTTGCATTTGACTCAGAAGCCTCTCCACAGTTTGACGTAATGAGACCGTCACAGCCCAAAAATGAGCGTGAAGTGACTCCAGTCCACTTGGTGGCAGTAATGCACCTCTAGGCTGGCTTATCAACTGTCAACAAACAGCAGGCAACGTAGTTCACAATAAGCTGACTGTATGACTTTTATTTACATGTTGCCTTTTCTATATTTTACAGCTCTCCTCTTTAATCACCTTAAAATTCCATGTTGCGATGTTGGTGCCTTTTTTTTTTTTTTTTTTTACATTTGACTCCTTTCCTCATGGCCCCAAAAACACACAAAAAAAAACTTCTCTCATAAATAAGCACAACAGGCACTGGGCATGACTTCCCTTTACTGAAATGTCATGGAAGTGTCCTTCATGTTGCTGCCCTCATCTCGGCTTGGCAGTAAATTGCACATGGCTCAGCAGAAACAAGGATACTGGTCGCTGATGCAACTCATTATGTAAAAAAAAAAAAAAAACAGTACTCAATTACAAGCCACGTCTCTAATAATAGCTGGGAGTGAGGCCAATACAAAGAAATACAGGCTGGTCCTCAAAAACAGACCAAGTAAAAATAAATAAATAAATAATAATGATGAGGCTTGATTACTAGTTAGGCACTGTGTACAGTTGTGTCACTTTAATTTGAGACATTCAGCAGTATAATGTCAACATTTGCTCTAGATCATTCATCTGAACTGATACCGTTCCACTGCAGTAGCTGCAGGTGTTTGAGTAATTCAACCAATTGTCAAGAAGATAATTCATCTTCAAATCATCCAATCTCCTTCATGTTTGGTATTGGGTGCAACCTGGGAAGCTCTTGAACAAGTTCGTTGGTTGTCAACCTTGACAGTCATTTTCAAGGTCAAACCTAGGCTGACACTAGAGCTGCATAATAGATCATTTGAGCATCATCATTGCAATGTACATGTGCGCAATTGTCACATCGCAGGTCCTGCGATGTAGGAGGCAAATGAACTCAATGTGTTCTCATCTAATTTCAAGGGTACCTGACACACACTGCACGCAGCGATCCACCAATCACAATCATTCTTAATCAGTTTGCCGAAGCAGACCACGCCCCTGCACATGGAGTGAGTCACTGGTAACAACATTGAAAAATAGGACCAATGGCCTTGTAGCTTACTGGCCAAATTAAAAGCTTTGGGAAATGTATCCAGATGCCATTTACACCCAGTTATGTGTATTTATTATATTACAGAAATAACCCATGTTTTGGTCATATTCCAATCAGATCTGTAAAAAATTCAAATTCCAAGTTGATATCATTGATACTTACTAATTTATTGGATCAATCTACTTCCTGTCTCTTATAATGGGAAAAATTTTCAAAGTCACACCAAATCCAGAATCAGATTGGGATCGAAATAATTTCAATACCTTATGTTGACATCATCATAAAGAAGCTGTATACCAATTTTGAAGTCAATCGGAATTGTAGTTTCGGAGAAGAAGATGATTGAAATTTTTGTAACGGACGACAGATGATGACAGACGACGACGCCAGATGCCGCATGACGACAATAGCTTAAAGCCTGTCGGCCGGTAAGCTAATAAAAATGAGCAACGAACAAGACAAAATCACCAAAAAAAAAAAAAAAAAAGACTTGGTGCCAAAAACAAAAGCAACGTCAGTTAATCTGGAATTATTTCGGCTACAAGAAGGACGATATTGAAACACGTGTTCTGTGTCGACAGTCCCTTGCACCTGTTACCACAACGAGAGGAAACACAACTAATTTGTTTGACCATTTATGTCAGCATCACACAGCTATTATATCCTCCTGAGCATTTTTTTGTATTGCAATATATATCGCAGGGTTAAAAAAAGTCGCAATGTCAGTTTTTTCCAATGTCGTGCAGCCCTAGTTACACATCAAATTTGGACGGCAATGTTGCCCTACATTTTTTGGGTCTTTCGGGGTCAGTGCATGGCCACGGGGTTAGAGGAGAACCCAGGACAGATGAGATGAGGGGATAGTGATACTGGTAGGGGAGCAGGGACCAACAGGGGTATAGGTGCAGGGCAACCCTCATTGTCTGAGGGGTCATTACAATATTCAGTGCTGATCTTGTTTACTTTGCCAGAACCAGACATGATGACAAATGTCCGTTCAGCAGGTCTGCATAAATCAAACAGCCATAAGCTCTTACACCAGAGCAGCAAACCCAGGAACTGACCTAAATCTACATCTGGACTTTCCTTTTTTTCTTTCTTTATTTCTTTTCTGGGCTAAAGGGATACAGTATGTAAGTTCATTTGATTCTGAATGTGACCAAATGACATTAACACATTGTTGGTGGGTTGTGAAATTCACATTAAAAAAAAAAAGCTCTTGAGCAAATAACATGCTCCCACTTAATCACACACTTCAAAAGGTTTGGTAACAATATTACTGCAGATGGAAAGTATGTGACAGTTGCAAGTGCAAATGTGAAGAACCAAGTAGCACTGCATTTTTTTCCAAGTTTTAATGAGCAACTGTATTCTAATTTTAAGGCGATTGTGGGAGCTGGAAGACAGAGCTTGTGAAGTTGAGCGGACACGTATGCAGCATGGAAACTCTTCTTACTGACATGGAACTAAAGCTGCAAACTCACTAGGACAACGAAAAGCAGTATCCTCGTCTTAGGAAATACCATGTCTTGATGCTATTTAGGCTGAGACAGTTTCACAGTGATGGTTGTTTGTGTATTTTAGGTAGAACATGTGGTTTAGAAGAAACAACAGATATATCTTAGGTGCGAAGAGCGTCAGACTTTTGGTGAAGTCTTCTCAGGAAGTGCAGACTGTGAGACATGAAAGGCATTAATAATTACAGAGAAGTGTCAGCTGTGATGCCAGTGTTGTTTCTATTTAATGTGGTGGGCTTAATTCTATACCATTTGCATTTATAACCTTCATTAATGGGTTTTAATGTTTTAATGCAGTAGACATTAGAGGCATTACTAACATAGCTGTCTAATAGCTGTGTGATTTGGGTGCCTGTCTCTCTGGAAAAAGGCTTTAAATTCTATGGTATTATTTTTAGGCTTGGAAGTATACAAATTTCCCTAACAACAAGCAGAAAATGAAATGACACAAGGCTGAATGGGTATGTGGGCCAGTGGTCACAAACAGCACATGTTGCATCAGCTGCTTGGATCTGGGCTGTTGACGGGATGTGGTGAATAAGGCTTCCTGTCTGGCTCGGAGACTTCAGAATGACCACAGACATGTGTTGCTTTGTACAGTGATGTTACTCCTGTGATTTCACGTCAACCACCATGCTGCTGCCGAGACAGCCAATGGGTAAAAGGATGAGTTCATACGTAGAAAACTCAAATAGGATGAGAGGAAATGAGTATAAGGTGGTGAGCAGCGGAGGTACGTGACTCAGATCTGAATCGCTGCTCTGTCCAGACACCTGTGATGAAGTCTGATGATGTCAACCCACTGCCTCATCCCTCAAAAGCTGCTTAATATAACAGCATGGCGGGACAGATGGGATTTAATGTCCATTTATAAAACGCACCTTTTCAGATGATCAAGACAAACCGCTTCATAGATTTCTACAAGAAATACTGGCACACAAAACACGTATAATCCTTTTTATCAAGGTACAGAGATGAGATTTAAAACATTCTAACCTGCCACACCACAAAATGCTGCTGCCTCGAGGTGGCTTTAATACATTAGTGCCAAACTTAACAGGAGATAAGAAAATGGTTTGTAATCTCTCCAGTTGGTTTTATCTACATCTCGGTTGCTGACGAGTCCACCCACAGGCTGTCAGCGTATCAGAAACGGCAACAAATGACCCTGCTGGAAAAATTAACCCACTCAGACGACAGCACACATTTGTTCTCATGCAAGTCAGGGCCACTGATCCTATAGTGTTTGTTGCAGTGACTTTTAAATGTACTGGGGTTATGTTAAATTTAAGATGAAACAAGCACTGAAAGCCATTGTTGAAATTAAACCTCTGATGAAAGGTCTTTTTGTTTATAATGGGATAAGGAGATTGATTAAATAACAAACATTTAAAGCTGCAGTGCTTGGTGGTTTTTGGCATCACTGGGAAAAAGTTGCATAAGAACCTTTTAGCATATTTTAATTCAAAGGGTCTGGGTGGAGGAAAGGGTTCTAGCCACTTCTATAAGCTTTGTTTTCAGGCTGTAGAATATCTGCTAGAGCGGCACAATATATCGTTTGAGCATCGTCATCGCAATGTACGTGTGCGCAATAGTCACATCGCAGGTCCTGCAATGTAGGAGGCAAATGAACTCAACGTGTTCTCATCTAATTTCAACCTGGGTAACTGACACACACTGCGCGCAGCAATCCACCAATCACAACCGTTCTTAATCAGTTTACCGAAGCAGACCACGCCCCTGCACATGGAGTGAGTCGCTGGTAACAACATTGAAAAATGAGCAACGAACAAGTGAAAAATCACTGAAAACGAAGACTTGGTGCCAAAAAGAAAAGCAACATCAGTTATCTGGAATTATTTCAGCTACAAGAAGGATGATACTGAAACACGTACTCTGTGTCGATAATGCCTTGCAATTGTTGCCACAACGAGAGGTAACACAACTAATTTGTTTGACCATTTACACTACCAGTCAAAAGTTTGGACTCTCCTTCTCATTTAAATGATATAAGATGGACCTCAGATGGCCATCAACTGTTCAGCATCACTGGAAACTCCTTCAGGACTTTTGGAAAAAAATTCAGGTGACTATCTCATGAAGCTCTTCGAGAGAATGCCAAGAATGTGCAAAGCACTAATAAAAGCAAAATGTGTCTATTTTGAAGAATCTAAAATATCAAACATGCTTTGAGTTATGTCACACTTTTTTTAACTGCATAATTCCATATGTGTTCATCCATAGTTTTGATGCCTTCAGTGAGAATCTACAATGTAAATAGTCATGAAAATGAAGAAAAAACAAGTGAGTCCAAACTTTTGACTGGTAGTGTACATGAGCACCACACAGATACAGGGGTTGGACAAAATAATGGAAACACCTTAAAAAATCAACAAAATATAATTTAATATGGTGTAGGTCCGCCTTTTGCAGCAATTACAGCCTCAGTTCTCTGAGGTATTGAGTCATACAACTTGTGAATTGTTTCCAAAGGAATTTTAAGCCATTCTTCAGTTAGAATACCCTCCAACTCTTTTAGAGACGATGGCGGTGGAAATCGACGTCTTACTTGAATCTCTAAAACTGACCATAAATGCTCAATTAATGTTGAGGTCTGGGGACTGTGCCGGCCATACGAGATGCTCAACTTCATTAGAATGTTCCTCATGCCATTCTTTACCAATTCTAGCTGTATGGATTGGGGCATTATCATCTTGAGGTGAAGGTGTTTCCATTATTTTGTCCAACCCCTGTATTTCGTATCACAATATATATCGCAGGGTTAAAAAAAATCTCAATGTCAGTTTTTTCCAGTATCGTGCAGCCCTAATATCTACCACATGACATAGACTTGGCTGAAGTGTTTTAATGCAGGTAAGGAGGCAGGAAGGAGCTAGAATGAACAATTGCTGATCAGATTAAATTAGATGTGACTCTACAACTCTACATGGAAGCTTGGATAAACCTCAAATTAAAGACATTTAGGTTTTGATTTGGCCGAGAGAAGAGAGCTGCAGAAGATAGAGTATTTTTACTCTGATTTAGACTTCTGCTACTTAAATAGCAGTAGCCACTAAAAGTAGACCTTATTGTAACAATACATTGCTGTGTCATGTTTCTCTTATTAGTTCTTACCCCTCAGCCAACTAGTCATCAACAACAGGAGTGTTTTTATATCCTGCTGTGTCTCCCTGTACATCTATCTGTCTGTCCATCAGTGATTACTCTTTACCAAATAGATCTCCTTCAGGATTGGGATTTAGGTGCAGCTTCATAAGCTCTTGGATGAGTTCTTTGGCTTTTCAACCTTCATTTTCAAGGTCAAATCAGGGTCGACTCATCCAATTTGGACAGCAATGTTGACCTTCATTTTCAGATATTTTGCGGCTAGTGCATGGTCATGGTGGAGATAGGAGAAACTAGCACAGATGAGATGAGGGGATAGTGACACCGGTAAGGGAGCAGGGAGTAACAGGAGTATAGGTACAGAGCAGGCCTCATCATCAAAAAGGGGCTGAGGGGTCATTACAACACTCAGCGTTGGTGACTGCATTACCTCCTGTTAAAGTAAACACTGTCTGGTTTCTTGGTTTCTTTGCTGGTTGTCTGTCAGCAGGTGTACATAAAAACTACTGCAGAGATTTTCATGGGGTAAAACTATTTTTGATTCAAAGATGCATCCTAATGAGATATCAAGATCAAATCCAACTGTGAATCCATTTAATTGTCACATGTCTAATTAGTGATACACTGCTGACAGGTATGTAGTATGTTTATGTCAGTATTGAACTTGTTGAATGGTGAATTGTAATAAAATCAAAACGTAAAGTTCCATACTTCTAATTACAATAATATGAAGTCAAATTAGATGAATCCACTTTGTCAAATTCAGATCAAGGTGTGTGATGGTTCACAAAGTGAAGATGACCTTCAACATGTTGGATATAAAATGTCATCACTTTATCATTTTATCCCATTACATCAGTTAGACAATACCGGCGACAAATGTTCTTAGTAAGTGGGCCGTACATTTTTGAGTCGACTAAAAACATGATTAGTGAAGTTCACTCAAGTTCATTCAAGAATGGGATATTTTTAAGATACTGCATTTTTATCATAATGGAGAGGAACTGCAAACCTCACAGAAATGAGTGAACACATCCAAAAAGAGACAGAAGAAGGAATATTTTTTCTTTTTTTCCCTAATATTTGCCTGAATAACAGGACTGTGGGGCCTTGGTGGAGGTATGTACTCTACTGAGAGCCCTTCTAGTTTGAGGTGTGATCTGACAGAGCTCAGATATGTACTCTGAGGATGACTGGCAGCATGACATTGGCTGTTTTGTTTAAAGCAGAATAAACAGACTTAAGTATATGCCATCATAATCCATTTCTTCTGTTATTTGAATCGCACGTCACATCAGCTCACAATGTAAATGTAAGAAAATCCTTTATACTGTTATGAATTATAATGGTGTAAGTGAGCAAGAATCATGACCCCACATTAAAGACTACAGAGGATTAGTAGAAGTAATTTATAACAGAAGACAAGCTCTATAAATGTTGTGGCAGTTGTTCTACACCATGACAATGGATGGGTTAGTAAACCATATACATCAAATGTTATTAGTGAAGAGCACACTTTACTCAGTGTTTTCAGCCAACCTGCTCTAAGTGCACTAACACAATACATTATAGTTTATAGCTTTTACATTAAATTTAACTCCACCAACACCTCTATGCTAGAATGCTGCCATGATTAAAAATCAGTTATAGCTGATGTATAAATAACATTTGTCAGGTTTTATGGGATTAACTAAAATTAATGGAATTAGTGACGGAATCACTCACATTCTGACAGTTACACTTGCAGTCACACCAAACATATCTGGACAACAATCATTTTCCATCTCATTGCTCATGCTCTGGCAATCCAAATCAATTAAAAGCAATTTAATCCAGTTAAGATCTACAGTGGGCTGCGCCTAAATTGAGTATGCGGTCATTACTAGCAATTGCCTCTCTGGGTTTCCTGGAGCCCACGCTCTGTAAGCTCAGCCATGACAGCGGACCCGGCTCCATTACCTTCGAAAGAGGAAGGGAAAGTAGGATACTAATGAGATTCCCTCCTTGTGCAACACACGCTGCCAGTATGACGTTCGAGAATGATTCAGACATTTCTGTGGTCATCAGTGTGGTCGCTGCATTCATCAGTGTCCTCTATTAACTTCAATGGGATATTTTCCTGACTCTTCTCGTGCAATATAATTATCAGTGTCGTATGGGTGGAGCGGGGAGAGCTTGGCCACAAATACTGGATCTCCTGGGGACATAGTCGTATCCATGACAGAAATGGCACTTCATCTGTCTGATATATGCTAGTCTATGTGAAACTAATACCTGCCACACGACTTATGTCTTAAAACACAAACAAAACCCAACACACCTTTAGAAAACCTAGACAAAACATCATAAGACAGATTCCTACACTTTAACTTTTTACATTACTCACCTGTAGGTCAAAGAACTTGCTGTAGCGTCTGTAAATGACCTCTGTACTGCCATCACTCCAAGATACTTTGATAATGTAAACCTGGAAGATAAAAAGAAAGAAAAAAAACACTCAGAAAAGTCATGATTGTCAACCATGTGATGACACAACCACCCGACGGGAGATCATTTTTGACTCATCGTGACAGTAACGAGCGCAGGAGTCACTTCTGGTGAAAGGATCATGACTAAAGGTTGGTGGCACACTTGTCAGGCAACATGAACATGGCAGGGATATCCTATTATTTCATCTCCTAGTCCCACTTATATCACTTCCTGCCAAAGAGGAAATCATGATTTTGTGTGGTCTTATCTGTCTTTGCAAAATTGCAGCACTTATTTCAGCTTCAACCATAAAAACCAGAACATCAGCCTCTGGTGAGCTTTTATGGTTAGCTATTATACAGAATCTTAAACATAAATAATTTACGTAGGGGGAAAAAAATATGCCCCAGGCCCCCCATATAACTTTATTTTTAATGACTTTTTCTTAACAAGGCAAACCTCCTATTGTGCTGTTTACATGGCTAACAAAAATGCATATTCCCCCTATTTCTATGCAGTTGTGCATATCCTGGTAAAAATATGATTTGGTAACAGATATTCTGACATCAATACACAATCTCCATGTTCTAGTGCTTCAAACACCTTCTGAAAAAGGTCAGCATTTTGAAATTTACTCATACACAAATGCCTGCTGGTATCCCCTTTCATAATGTTTAACGATAGGTTAGGTGTGTTTCTCCTGGGGATGAAAAATGTGGGCTTTTTGTTTTGAAGGGTGCGTCTTTACCAGAGGGGATCTTTGTCTTGACCCCAATGAGAGTAAACAGGGGCCACGTGGTGCAACCTGTGATGACATCCACAAATGAGTGCAATACCTGAATGCACTAAAGAATCCTCATGAAAATCAGAATAATCCTGCATATCCCAGGATATACCTCAATCAGAAAATGCTCCATTCAGACAAAGGCCCAATTCAGGGTATCCAAATCTTGTTTACGTCACATCTGGCATATTCAGGATATTGACAAATTTGGAATAATAGTGTAATATTAGGGTATGTGTAAAAGTACTCAGTGTACAGACTGTAGCATCAATGACAGTCATTCACTTAGAAATGGCTGACATGACATCAACTAACAACCAGCTCATAGCACAAAACCTATGCAAGCATAGAAGCATGAAATCTGACATTCTGACAGAACTTAGCACACCCGACATTTTGACAGGGAACAAATTAACACAGCTGTTGCCATAACATTCTGACGACTGACAGGAGAAGTGGTAATAATATTAATTATTTTATTACAATGGAACCTTTGACTGGGTTGGATACATTCAGCATCAAGTGAACATTTAGTCCTTGAAGCCGATGCGTTGGAAGCAGCAAAATAAGAAACAAAAAGAACTCTGTCACTTTGACCAGGTCCGTATTGTATCAGCGACTGGGTCAGAGCATCTCCACAAATACAGGTCCTGTTGGGTGTTCCTGGTCTGCAGTGGTTTAATACCAACCAAAAATGGACCAAGGAAGGACATCACAATCTCAGGCCAACTGATCATCTGTGGAAGGTGTTGGACAATTAAGTCTGATCCAAGCAGGTCCACCTTTTTTACTTCCAGGACTTGCTGTTAACATGTTGGTCCAGATACCACAGCACACTTTCACAGGTCTGACAGAGTCTGGGCCTTGGGTCAGAGCTGTTTTTGTGGAAAAATGGAAACCCTACACATTTAAACAGGTGGTAATCATGTTCTGCTCCCATAAATGCTGGATTGGTTGAGATGTTGTTGTTCTTTACACCACTTTTGGTACTTCCTAACCACTTTACATCAGGAATGTCAAACAAGATCTGGAGATGCTCTGACCTAGTGATTTTATCATCATAATTTCTCCCTTGTGAAAATTGCTCAGATCCCTACAGGTACTCATTTTGCCATTTCTAACGTATCAACATTGAGGGCTAAATGTTCACTTTCTGCTTAATATTTCCCACCCACTAACAGGTCCCATTGTAATGACATCAGCAAAATTAAAACCACTTTGCCTGTCAGTGTCATAATGTCACATGGCTAACCAGTGTATAAAGTAGTCTAAATGCACAATTCAATGAAATGTAGAACACAGAGTTAAAGGTTTAGATATTTTAATGTGGGAATGCCTCACGTTTGCAACTTTTGCATATGAAACCATAAACTCAGTCATTCTGAGATCATTCACAGCAACAACCAACCAAAGGCATCTACTCCAATCATCACAGTCTGGAGGTTAACCCAAACAAACACACTCCTTAATTTTCCTCCCAGTAGAAAAAAGAAGAAGAGAGAGGAGGCAGGGAGGTGACTGGAAACTCCCTGGTGGATCGCTGGGTCTGGCTGAAAGCTCCTGGCCTCGCTCCCAGACCTTCTCTAGGCTCACACTCATCTAAGGGCCAAAAAGTCACATATGGGCACCACTGCAGGAGACTTGTAGGCCAGTGGGGAAGCATTCTCTTTTGTTACATAAAGAGAGTTACATTTCAAAGCCTTATATGACAAATATGAAACAATATATTCCCGCAGAAATCAAAGATGGTGTTTACTATCCTGAAACCACTGTGTCCACTTACACTGACAGAGGCTCACACAATGAGATAAGCACAAAGATCCAATTTGCGTCTGGGCAGTGACTACATTAAATCCTCCATAGTCTGTGAAAATAATTGAGAAAAATAACCTCTCTACACACATAACGCATAATTATGGAATTCCAAGTAAGTAAAGTGAAGCTATAACTTTAACAATAATGACACTCTGGGAAATGAAACTCCATTACTAGAAGTGAAGTGCTCTCAATTTTTCAGTCCTTTCCTAATCTTTCATGGTCCGACTCAGACAAAGATGAAACTTAAGCTGCTTTTTGTATTCTGAACCACACCTCAGGTTTGTCAAAGCTTTAGGGATTGAAGTCTGTGTTTGTGCATAAAGGAGTAAAAGGCCAAAAAAGAGCAACATTGGCTACATCGGAGAGCAAAAGAGACAGATGGAAGAGACACAGGGACCACAAGAACTCTATGTCCTTGACCAGTAACATTCACAGCGGTAAAATGTGTTGATCCCTCGACCCGGGTGTCACTTTCACACATGCACAGATGCAAACCAACACAGGATCCCACGCACATGTACACGGAACAAACACGGATACCTGCTGATCTCTTGGCATTGACACTTATTGGCCCTCGAGATCAGATGATGTCATACAGCACAGCGGCCTGCATGGTTACGATCTGACTTCAGGCACTTACACAGAATAGACTGACCCACATTAGTCTCCCATTACTCACTTTCAGACAGTGATGATACAAGTCTGATTGTTTATGAACCACAGAAATACTTGAAATGGGTCTTTGTCATTTGGACATTCTTGTCTCCCACACAAGCTTTGGAATATCAGTGGGGTGGGTTTCTTTTCCAGTCCCCCGTGGAGTAATATGGTAATACAAAACAGACACGCTCAAGTAATGAATGCAACATGATGGAAACCAAATAATAACAGCATCACCCGACATCCACCCGAGGGATGTTACCACTTTTATTTAGATCCCCCTATTATGGATGCCTCCAGGTATACTAGTGGGAGTAAACTGAAGAGCATTAAAGCGTGACAAAGCCAGGATGTTCAATTTATTCTCCAGCCTTGACCCTTTGAGGGATTCACCTGGACAGCCTATTATTAGAAAAAAAATAAGACAATCTTCAGGAAGTGGCAGTGGAGAAAACACATTTACAGACATTTAACTCCATGAACCTCCATACACGAGCGCCCCAAACACCTACATTTCACTTCTGGAATCACACAAAGCTCATACATTCGCATTCATACATGTGACCAGAGCAGATGTCGAAGGGATGGGTCATGGGTCACATGGATCACATCAGTTTGACTGCATTGTAATGACATGGTATAACAAGAGTGATGACCTTTGCCCTTTAAAGACAAAAATGTTAAGTGTCTACATAAAAAAAAAATTTAAAATAAATAAATCAGACCCAAGTGGAGCAACAATATTGTCTGAATTCATATTCAGCTTGAATACCTGGAGGTTACTGTTAAATAGGGTCAAACTTCAGTTTTACTTGATTTTTCTTGACTGAGATTTACTTTCATTTTGCAGATTATGTAGTCATAACGGTGATAATAATGTTAAATCTATAATAAGTGATGTTGTGGTAAAATAAAGCCGGATTCTGGTAGGGGTTTTTTCCGTGTCGGCTGCTTTGGTAAACTGTAATCTGACACTCTCTTTGTTTTTACTTTACCCTACAGGAAAAAGGCCGAAAAGTGCCGAAAAACGCCGAAGCGGTGCCGAGTTCAGGCAGCGAAAATCACAATAGTTCTGACCGTAAAATGAATCTTACGTAGTGTTTGTTGGGATTCCTTCGCTTCTGGACATCTTGCACTGTTACTTCTTGCACTGTGCGCCGTGGCATGATGTCCTCCTGTTCTGCTGTTCTGCTACGTCTCCTGGTTGTGAAGAAAACTACTGGGACCAGTCAAAACCCGGCTCTCAAACTTTGCACTGTCGCGACGCCGCTCGGTCCTCGCGCCGCTCCGCTCGCTCCTCGGACCTTCGGACGGCAACAGATGCAGTTTTACGGTAAAGCGTCTCACAGTCCCCCCACCGACATTCAGCCGCAGTGAAGCCTGAAGTTAGCAGCCGCTCGGTCCTTCCTTTGCTCTTTCCTCTTTCCTCGCCCCCCTCCCGTCCTCTTCTTCTTCTTCTTTCGCCTTCTTGTTCCGTCCCGCTGACGGCTCCGACCAAACTCCCAGCCTATCCCAGCTCGCCTACTCCCATCTGAGGGACTGGGACGCTCCACTCGGCTCCACGGACCACCCTCTAGCGTCACGGACACACACACGGGCTGCAGGATCACTTAAGGCACAGGTGTCAAACATGCGGCCCGGGGGCCAAATCCGGCCCGCCAAAGGGTCCAATTCGGCCCGCGGGATGAATTAGTGAAATACAAAAATCACACTGAAGAGATTAACGATCGAGGATATCAAAATAAACTTAGTTAAATTCCATCTAAAGTGGGTCAGACCAATAAAATACTATCATAATAAAGTAGGAATAATGAAAACCACATATTTTTCTCTTTGTTTTAGTGTAAAAAAAGTAAAATTACACAAAAATGTCAACATTTACAGACTAGCCTTTTACAAAAAATGTGAAAAACCTGAACAAATATGAACAACCTGAAATGTCTTAAGAGTAATTTTACCAATATTCTGTCTGTTATTAAATGTTTTGTGCATTTGTAGATCCACTGTGATCTGTATGTTGTAATGAACATGTAAAAATGAGAATCTTAGGCCAAATAATGGCATAAATTGTTAAAATTGCACTTTTTTTCTTTAAAAATTTCATTTTGGTCATAGTTCATGTTTTTCCATTCATTCATTCATTTTCTGAACCCGCTTTATTAGGGATGGGAATCATTAACAATTCCGATTCCATTATCGATATTGCTTATCGATCCGATTCCTAATCGATTCTCTTATCGATTCTCATTGGGTGAGGGAATAAAAGAGTACATACAGGTGTGTTTGCATTAACTGTCTTTTATATTTCCATCTCTGCACAGAAAATATAACATATACAGTATGTATAAATAATAATAACAGATGATGCTGGGCCCGGTTCGGGGGGGCGTACAGTGAAAGTGAAACTAAAGACGCTTTACTGATTCTTCTATTGCCGCATTTCTACTACGTGGAACCGGTTCGACTCGGCTCGGCTTGTCTCCTGTTGTTGTGCACCTCATTTCTTTTACCTTCTTACCTTCGGAAACTTGTATTTGAGGAGTTATGACGTTTGTTGCCCGCACCGGAACCGGCCCGGCATTCACTCTGCCGCTACATTCACAAGCACCACTGAGTATCAAATACGTGACATTCCTGTAAATGATTCACATGCTGTGGACAAATGTTTGAGGATATTGGAGGGATTCCACCCTGTTGAAGACATGGAAGCTTTGACAATATTCCAAATGGACCTGGTGTTATCTTTTTAGACAGTTCCTGCCTCAACGCCATGTTGGCTACGTTCTGACCAAAACAATGCAGCGTACTTGTGACGTCATCACGCATGCACAACGAAGGCGGAATTGATAAGCAGAATCGTTAAGCAGGCAGGCAAACGATTCCAAGGAATCGAGCTACTGGGAACCGGTTCTCAAAAAGAACCGGTTCTCAATTCCCGTCCCTATGCTTTATCCTCACTAGGGTCACAGGGGTCGCTTGGAACCTATCCCAGCTACATAGGGGCGAAGGCAGGGTACACCCTGGACGAGTCACCAGTTCATCGCAGGGCTAACATGTTTTTCTGTTTTTTTTTAAAAAGATAGTTTGTAGTTGTAGAAATTTGGATAATATAATCTTACTTTATTCACTCTAAAACGTAGTAAAGTAAGAGTAAAACATAGAAATTAGACATACAAATTTTGGAATTGATATTATTTATGTATTATCATGTTATTATTTTAATGAGCCAGCCCACTGCAGATCATATTGGGCTTTATGTGGCTCCTGAACTAACATGAGTTTGACACCCCTGACTTAAGGGTTCACATCCTGTCTGTTTAAAGCTGTATCACTGGGTTGGGCACTTAGAGTGAGATTTAGGCAAATCACACACTTTTTTTTTTTTAGTGTGGAACTAATCCAACATTTACTGAATGAGAAAAAGGAGAATAACACAAGAAACTACAATCTATGAATATACAGACAGAGGATTGGAATCTGAAATGCATTAAAGTTTAAGGCAGGGGTGTCCAGTAAAATAATAACAGAAGAATATGTAAATATATAAATAATATCAATTCCAAAATTTGTATGTCTAACTTCTATGTTTTAGAGCGGAAAAAAGTAAAATTATATGATCAAAATGTTTTACATCTACAGACTGTCCTTTATAGAAATGTGAAAAACATGAACCATGAACAAAATTAAATTAAGAAAAAAAAAAAGTGCAATTTTAACAATTCATGTCATTATTTTGCCTCAGCTTCTCATTTTCACATGTTCATTACAACGTACAGATCCCAGTGGATCTACAAATACACAAAACATATAATAACAGACAGAATATTAGTGCAATTACACTGAATTCACTTAAGACATTGTTCTTATTTGTTCTGGTTATTCACATTTTTTGTAAAAGGCTAGTCTGTAAATGTAAAAGTTTTTTGTGTAATTTTACTTTTATTTATTTTTTTACAATAAAAAAAGGAGACAATTTTGTGGTTTTCATTATTTATAGTTTATTATGATAGTATTTTACTGGTCTGACCCATTTTAGATCGAATTGACTTAAAATTATTTTAACATCCTTGATTGTTAATATCTTCAGTGTAATTGTTGCATTTCACTAATTCATTCCAGGGGCCAGATTGGCCCCTCGGCTGCATGTTTGACACCTGTGGTTTAAGGTAACGTTCAACCTATGTTCCCATAAGAGTAGATTTCGGGGGGGGGGGGGGGTATGTCCATTTATACCAGCCAATAATAATGAAAGAAGCAGAGGTGGGGTTTTTTAGCCCTGTGAATGAATTATGAGCTCATACAATCCAACACAGATCCTTTAACAAACACTTCAATTTATTCAGGTTTTAGTTTTAAGTCAGCTTCAGTATTCCCGAAGTTATTCAAAAAAGCTCTTGGACACTTCATGCATTTGTGATATATTGAATTAAGAATCACTCTTAAGTCACTGAACCAAGTATTGTTCCATTCTCCAAACCCACATGCTCCCTTCTGCATGCACACTGTTCCATCAAGGTCAAAACTGGATGTTTCAGCAGGATTATAAAACACTTCCATAGCATGACATATTGAAACTGTCAAGAATGTTGTTATTTTTTCTTGTTAACAATAAACAAACAAAAATTGCATTTGTTTGTGTCTGTCTGATGCAGCCACACCTGTTGAAACACAAAACAGATTTTTCTAAGTATTTCATGATAATCTTTGATATTGTGGAAAACTTTCAGGGTCATCAAAAGCTTTTTTCCACTTCTGTGGGTGTGTGTGATATGTATTCAGTGTGCAGGAAGCAGAGGCAGACACTGGTCTTCATTTTTTTCCCAGTGTAAATTAATTATGTCACGATGAGAAAAAAATAATAACATTATTCTTTGATTAACATTTGGGTCTTAGGGAAGAAATCAAATTCATATTTCTTTAATGAAAACACTTGAAAATAATGGTAACTGAATTATCATGAATTCATGCATGAAAAAAAATCATGCATGTAGTTCATCATGAATCATCAGTGATGTACATAAAGAAATGGTGAGTCATGCATAAACTGATGCATGAATTCATGATAATTCACATACCATTATTATCCATTATTATAAAATGTTATGTTTTTTAAGTTTTGAGCTGAAAAAGTTTTGAATTTATTCACATAAATACATAAATTCCAGTATAAACTAAGGTACTGAATGCTTTTGTCCATGTGGTGTATGTTTTGAAGTATCTACGACACTGAGGTCAAAGGGAGGATCCGTTCCTAACTGCAGCTGCAGGATACTCTGATGTCTGGGTGTGAGTGTTAGTCATGAGATGAATAAGTGGTGATGGAGTAACAGGAAAACTGCTCTATAATAATTAAAAAAAAAAAAAAAAAGTACTTAAGCTCAAATTCAGATACTTGTGCTTTACTTGAGTATTTCTATTTTGTGCTGATGTGTTCTTTGACTACACTCTATCTCAGAAGCCAATGTTAAACCTTTTTTCTTCTTACTTTTTTAACACTACATTTTAGTCAGTTTTCAGATTAAAAGTCATAATCCCTTCTCAGTTCAATGTTTCCATGTCATTTCAATTGCATTTTGTTGGCACTTTGTTCTTTTTGGTTCAGTGTGCAATTTGCAAATTTTGATGTTTTTTTTCTTAACCCTTAAAGATCTAGAACAATTTTTGTGGTGACTTACATGTGCATTTTTTCTCTCCATCTAAAGTTTGTTAAGTGATTTATCGCCACTTACTATAATATCACCCTCTGTACCTTGCATTTTTTCAGTGAATATAGGTGGGTTTCTGCATATTTAATTTACAAATTGTGTAGATGTTCATAAAAAGTCAGAGTAAATCCTAAGGTTATTATATGAGATCAGAGAAAACAGAGTAAATTGTGAGTTTTTCAAAATATATACTATCTGAACATAAAAACAAGTGTCTACAACCAGTCATTTGTTCATTCATTAAACTACAGGTGTTCTACTATTGAATCAAGCGTTACAGAAAATGTCAGTGTTGTCAAATTCACTGTAGATTCTCTGAACATGCAAATGGGAAACCTGACAAACTGTTGAACAGTTACTAAACATAATATATAAATGGATGCTTTTGGCTGCTGTTTAGGTCTTTGAGGTTTAAAATGCACAAAGGTCAGGTTTGAACCATAACATTTTCATTGCAAAATAGCTCCATCTTGTGGAGTGTTGTACTCATTACATTAAGGTTATATTTACAGCAGTCCTTCCCTTTTCCCCCCACCCAACATATTTAACTTTTAACATCCCATAATTCATTTCTAACTGGGTTTTATTTTAACTAAAAGCAGAAATGAAAGTCACATTGTATTGAACATCTGACAAATGCACAGACATTACGTAAAAGGTCATATGAGTCAGTGTTGAGGGATGGAATGGGGGTTTTTCAAAGAAGGAGGAAAAGGTTGTAATATCATAATTATAGACATGTTTTTCCAGTAATCTTAAAAAAGCCTCCCCCCCCCTTTTTCCACTTAAAAAAGCAATAATTAATACAACATTCATATGAAAAGTGATGTTTGTGTGAATAGTACAAACAATACCTATAATAAAATGAGAAAACAAACATATACATTGAAACTAAAGAAACACAGTAACCCAGACTAATGAAACTTAAAAACAAAAATCAAACAAATGTGTCACAGACCTCAAATTATAGCTTGGATTACCTTTGAATCATACTCTAAACAAATTGTTCAAATGAAAATATGAATTGTTTGGGATCAGTGATGGTACAGATTAGAGAAAAAGGGTCGTTTCAACAGGTCATATGAAGGGTGAGGGGTCGGTGCCGTCACACATTTGCAGCTTCAGGTGTGAAGTGATGCCGGACAAACGGTCTTGTAGTGGCAGCAGGTAGCCCAAAGCTTCGCCTTTAGTAACAGGACCCATGTAGCGGTAAGGACGGATGTTGAAAATCTGCACACAGTGAACTGGACACAAAAAAAAACAAAATACCAGAAGGGATCATTAAAATCATTATGCTGCCTTCAAAATTTCATCTCCTTCCTGCCTTGTGAAAAATACTCATCTCCACATGCGGTGATGTGTTGAGTATTTGTGATAAATTAAAGAATTCATTTTTAATAATGTGTAAAGCTGAACCGTCTGATGGACCACATGTCACTTCCAATTGGGTTCAGGGAAACAAATAGATTTAACCAAAAGCAGAAATGAAACAAATGCAAACACATTACGCAAATGGTCATGAGTCTATGTCGAGGAGTGAAACGTGTATTTTCTAAAAGTAGAAGACTGGAAGCTTGTAATTCCAGAGTTATAGATAGGATTAGGATAATACAGGGTGTCCATAAAGTCTCTTTATAATTTAACACATTTATTACAAAAACAAATGAATACACAAATCTGTGGAAATTATTACAAAATGAAAAGTAGATGTGGGTGCTTCTATTAGACTGGTCCCTAAAAGCAGGACAGAGGGGCTAAAATTCAAACCAGATGTAGACTGATGTTATGAAGCAAGTTCGGAAGCACTTTGGGTCTGTTTTAAAAGTAAATATTTACTGAGATAAAAGAGAAACTATTTTTCAGATAAAACACATTTTTATTTGACGTGCACATACAAAAATCTGCATGTAACACGGTAAAAAGGACAGCAAAATTGTGCACTACTATTTTTACCTCCGCCAAGGAGCGGCGGAGGTTATGTTTTCACCGGGGTTTGTCAGTCTGTCTGTCTGTTAGCAAGATAACTCAAATGCCAAATGTATCATATTTGGTACATGAGTTTTGAAGCCCTCTGCATGATAAGTGTGGTATTTTTTTCTTAAAAAACCTGATGTATACAATTAGATACATGCAATACACAGATAATCCACCAGGGGGGAGGAATTCATTCACCAGAGGCCTTTCCAGTGACACTACAAGGCTGTCATTAATGAGGAAGGAGGCAGAACTTTGCCAATTTTGAAAATGAATGACCAATTTGTTAGACATGTTTGAGTTATATTATGTTTCTGTTTGTTCAAAAATAATAATATTTGAGCATTGAGACCTGATGTATCAAATATGATACTAAAACGAAACTCATACATGGAAATTGATATTTGAAAATATATTTTTTTGGTTGTTCAGAAGGACCAATAAAGGCTCCAGTTTCAAAGAACTGGGTTTTCTATCAGTGACTTAATGGTTCAGGCTTTACAGGGTTAAATGGGCAGGCTCCACATGTAATGCGAGTGGACACGATAGGTTGCGCACGAAACCTCAAATGAGACTGCTAATTCATGAAAAACCCACATGTCTGGGTTAGAAAAACCACTAGGATCGACAAATTTAACATAGTGTCTTTATTTATAGCGCGATATAAGACCATTTACAGCTATGTGGTCCAGATCAAATACACTGACACCTAGGTAGCTTTTCATGTCCCAGTTTTGGTTCTATTTTTGGCCCTAATATTTTATTACAAATAAAACATTTTGGGATGGCTCTGAGTATGATTTTTTTTAAAAGAGCATAATTTTTTGCATTTATCTGAGGTCATCATTAGGTAAATCCTGGGAGGAAATATGTCTAAATTGTATTTCATACTTTTATTATTGGGTCTAAAAAAGCTGGCAAAGTACCAGATATCAAAATAAACTCAGTTTCATGGAAAGACCCATACTGAAAGTTTTATTTTGCCTCATTTAATTCAACACTACTGTATATGGACACCATTAGTATCATAACCTCAACAATGGTGTCAATGACATCAGTGATCTTTTACTTCAGGTCGTTGATATCCTGTATCTTTGTTTGATACACGATATCTTTAACATAACCCCACTGAAAGAAATCCAGTGGAGTGATATCTGGTGAACGAGGAGGCCAGGGGATTGGACCGTCCCTTCCAATCCACCGGTCTGGAAATGTTTCATTTAGAGCCCACCAACATGCAGTCCCCAATGTGGTGGTGCACCATCTACTGGAAAATGATGGTTAGTTGAAGGTCATCCAGTTGTGGTGACACATATTCAGACAAAAGGTCAAGGAAAACATTTGCAGTAATTGAAGACAAATGGCTCAATGATTCGACTGGACATGATCCCACAATGTGATTAAAAACTTTGAAAACCACTGAGAACATAGAACGAATCTGATGAACATGTCTCATCAATTGCTTTTGTAATAAATCTTTTAAATTGTAAAGGGACTTTGTGGACGCCCTGTACAATTATAACAGAACAAGTGTAAATGAAGGGCATATATGAACTTCTTGTGAATGGGAATTTGTTCTGGTTTCTGTGTTAAACATGTTGCGTGGTTGTACGTTTTGTTTAAACATGAAAGGGGTCACATTCAGAATGTTAATCACATTTCCTGCATTCTTGTGAACTTTATTAACTAATTCATGCTTTCAGTTTATGATGCAAATGTCTAGATTTATGAAAAAGGAATACACAGTCACAGGTACCAGGTGACAGTGCTTTCAGTTATTCTCTATGACATTAAAATATTCACTTTTGTGTATCCTCATGGCCCTAACAATATCTAAAGCCCAGCTACAAAATGAATCTGACATAGTTGGACATGGATTTGATATCTCCCACGGTGGTGGTTGGCACTAAAACACAATGTTCACTAATACAAGTTCAATTTATGATGTTCACCAGTGTAATCCAGTTACTTTCACACTGTGTTATTGTAGATCACACATCTGAAGTACTTATCACATGTCAGTCACTGCAGGTGTGTGTGTGTGTCTCATGCTTTCAGCAAAACTATCATTATTTTCATCCCTTTTTCACCTCAGCGGCTGATAGGCCATAAGCTGTTGTGAAGGCATTCTGTCCAGCATCGTCGTCGTCATCATCTTCATGTGAACTGATCGGATTCATTTCAAATGTTATATGTAGCTTCCTTAAGACAATGTCAACAAAGGTTGTTCAAAATTTTGAGACATTAAAATTTTGGAGTTTTTTATGAATTTTTGAAATGTTAAAGAGATATACATTAGAGATATAAATATAGTTACTAATGAGCACTGATAGGAAGCCATATATGGACTTTTATTTGGGTCCATGACCTTTGACCTTGAGTGAACTTGAAGGGTCAAACTCCAGGTCACCAATGGCTAGGTTCAACAATATTCTTCTCCAAAACTACTGGTCTGATTAATTTCAAATTTTATAAATAGCTTCCTTTGAACATTGTCTACAAATGTTGTTCACAGTTTTAAGAAGTTTTGATTTTAAAATTTTGACAAATTTCTGAATTATTTAATATTTGCCTTTACTTATAATGGGCCATGTAGAAGCCAATAATATAATAACAACCAATATCGTAATAACAGCTGATAATGTAATAAATGTGCATTTTTAAAAATAATAAGCCAATAACGTAATAGAATTCCTGAACCAATAATGTAATAACTTTTGGCCAATAACGTAATAACTCATTAGCTTGAAAGGCTAAGGAGCAGCAGACAGGACTAGAGATCATTTTTACCATCAAGTTAAATAGACAAAAACATGGAGAGAGCGAGAGAGAGAGAGCGAGAGAGGGAGAGAGAGAGAGAGAGAGGGAGATTTTATCACAGTTATATCTAATAAATGAAACTTAAATATAGAGATATTAATGTATTATGATGTTATTGGCTGAGGTATTACATTTGCAAAAATTTTTTGGTAAGACAAGTTTTGGCCAATAATGTAATAACTTATTACATTATCGGCCAAAAGTTATCGGTTCAGGACTTTTATCACATTATTGGCTTATTACATTTTAAAAATGGCTAATTTATTACATTATCAGCCGTTATTATATTACCTTTTGTTATTACATTGTTGGCCTCTACAGGTCATATTTTGATGGCTTAACATGGAAATGGTTACTGATATCAATATAGTTACTACTGAGCACTGATAGGAAGTCATATATGGACTTTTATTTAATTAGTTGAGTTCTCCTCCAGTAAAAGTATCACCCACTTCTATTGGGAGATTGATCTCCTGCATCAAGACCACAGGACTCAAACATAGTGGCAGAAGCTGACAAAGCCACAAATTCACCTTGTTATTGATTCTTGATAGAACATGAGATACAGGGCCATTGGTCCTTTTTTTTTTTTTTTTTTTTTTGTAATGCAACATATGATTTACACACTCAAAGGTCTGCGAAGCAATGAATGATTTTGATTGAAAAACTACACAGATTTTATTATGTACTGGTGAAAGAATTGTTGTGTTGCCTAATTATTAAGGTGCATATGTGCATGGAGTTACATATCCTCATTATCATCCTGTCTTCTGCTTCATTGGTCAGACCATCTATGCATAGATTTATTGTAGCGCTCCCTCCAAAATTTCTCTTTCCAAGACCTGCATCTAATCTTCAGCATTCATTATTCTGTCATCTATGTGTTGTATTGTGCCTTTTATATCCAGGTCAGCAGGTAGAAAGTAAATGGAAGATGTGGACTACTTGATGACAGCTACTGGTCTATATTCATCCATTTCCACTTTTGAAGGAAAGGAGTAACAGGAGAACAGCCTTCACTTTTTCTTTGAGTTGAAGAGGTGCATGATGTGCTACTTTTTTTAAATAATTTGGAGGAGAGGATAGAAACCCCCCCCACTGTGGTCCTGGTCTGATCAGGTAGTGTCATAAATTATGAATGGATTTTTAAAAGGTCTATGTCTGACTCTTTTCCATTCTTTCCAGTGACAGCTTTTATCAAATACAGGCACTGATGGTTTCTAAAAATCACAATTAGCTTGTTTTTTGTTTTAAATTCATGTCAAAATGCCAAATGTTAGGCTTGAAAATGGTAGTCAAACAAGGTGAGCTTTGACCACTACTTATAGACAATTTTACAGTCAGGAGAAAAACCACGAAACACAAATTTTGTTGCTTTGCCTCTTCAGTTTTTTTTGGCTTGTGTTTGTGACAGAGCCATGCAATGAACTGGCTAGAACTGAGATGATTAATCGAAACCAATTATTTATTTATTTTTTAAGTTATGTGATTTTCTATTTATTACAGAGTATTATAGAGTTATAGAGTTTTATTACTTACTACTATTATTATTATTATTTTTTTTACATTGTTTGTCTTTTGCATCTTTTTGCATGTACAATTTTTCTTGCACTATAATCTGTTGCTGCCTTGACCAATCTAATCTAATCTAATCTAATCTAATCTAATCTAATCTAATCTAATCTAATCTAATCTAATATGATATAATATGATATAATATGATATAATATAATATAATATAAGCTAGAGTTGTATATTTGTTACATCAGTTGTTAGCAAATTACTAAATTGGATACAAATTTGTTGAAGATGGCAGTGCACATATTGTTTGTCAGTGTCATTTAGTTAGTTTGTCAGTTAGTTAGTTAGTTAGTTAGTTAGAGATACTTTATTGATCCCAAGGGAAATTCAAGCATCCAGCAGCAGTACACACCCTAAATACACAAAGCACAATAAATACAAATGCAAATATACAAGATAGAAAAATATCTTCTCACTATATGTACAAAAGACAAAAAAAACAAAACAACAACCTCAAGTTCAGATACTGCTGAAATAAAATAAAATAACATAAAATAAAATGAATAAAGTAAAATAAAGTAAAATAAAATAAAATAAAATAAAATAAAATAAAATAAAATAAAATAAAATAAAATAAAATAAGGGGTCCCTTGAAAAGAAAGGACAATCTGTGTTATTGTTATTCTTTCCTATTTTTTGACTGGGCAGTGTTGTGTAGTCTTGTGGTCTGTTTGTGTGGCATTCGTTTATATCTATAGATATTTTTACATATACACTTGAATAACAATAATAATCAATAGCTGCATCTCTAGAGTTGGTGACCCATCCAGGCAGGGTATACACCCTCATGAGCACCAAGCGGTTTGGTAATGGATGGAAGTTGGTGATATATTGACGAACAATGATAAGCATTTTGTAAGTTTCAAAAACAATTACTGCTGAGAGTCAGTTTGGTTCACTGCCAAAACATTTTACAGTGACTCTACAATTGATGGTTGTGATCCACAAAATACAGTGTCCATAAAGTCTCCTTACAATTTAAAACATTTATTACAAAAGCAGCCGATGAGATCTGTTCATCAGATTTGTTCTATGTACTCAGTTTTTAATCACACTGTGGGATCATGTGCAATGATTTTTCATCAATGAGAGATCAATTAGTGCAAATGTTTACTTCGACCTTTTGACTGAATATGTGTCACCACAACTGGATGACCTTCCACCAACCATCAGTGATGGATTCCAGTAGATGGTGCACCACCACACTGGGGACTGCATGTTGGTGAGTTCAAAATAAAACCTTTCCAGACCGGTGGATCGGAAGGGATGGTCCAATCCTCTGGACACCTTGTTCGCCAGATATCACTGCCCTGGATTTGTTTCTATGGGGTTATGTTAATGATATCATGTATCGAGCAAAGATAGGGGACAACAATGACCTGAGGTAAAAGGTCACTGATGTCGTTGACACCATTGATGAGTATATGATACAGCCAATATAACAACAAATCCAGTACCGTCTGGATGTGCTTTATGCAACTAATGGTGTCCATATACAGGGTGGGGAAGCAAAATTTACAATATTTTGAGGCAGGGATTGAAAGACAGTGTATGACCAATTAGTTTATTGAAAGTCATGAGAATTTATTTGCCACAAGAAAATTGACATAATAGAAAATGTTTTTATTCTATGTGTCCTCCTTCTTTCTCAATAACTGCCTTCACACGCTTCCTGAAACTTGTGCAAGTGTTCCTCAAATATTCGGGTGACAACTTCTCCCATTCTTCTTTAATAGTATCTTCCAGACTTTCTCCTAATAGTTTTGCTCATAGTCATTCTCTTCTTTCCATTATAAACAGTCTTTATGGACACTCCAACTATTTTTGAAATCTCCTTTGGTGTGACGAGTGCATTCAGCAAATCACACACTCTTTGACGTTTGCTTTCCTGATTACTCATATGGGCAAAAGTTTCTGAAACGGTATGGATAATAGTGTTAGGTATGATTATGACATCAATATATGTTTGGTTTCAAAACAATTGACGTAGTGCCTGCTGAGAAAAAACAACTAAATGTTCATTGTAAATTTTGCTTCCCCACCCTGTAGAGGTGGATTAACCCATAAAGACCCAAACCACCACTGACCACCATAAGCATCTCACATGTTTAATACCTGTTGATCCACTAATCTTATCAATACATGTAAATAATTGGTGTTAAATGCAGTTTGTCATCTTTTCATGGTCATCAGATATGACCCATTTGGACATTCAGGGGCTCCGTAGTGAACATGGAAAACACCATCATCTTCTACAACATTGATTGACCAGTAAAACCTATGAGTTGGATCAATGACAGTGGATGGAGACACTTGGTTTATGTTTAGTTAATGATAGATTTGCTGCAGAGGTAACTTTTTGTTGTTTTTTTTATGTTTTGATAAAATAACCTTTGAATTTACTATGAGTTTTCATGAATATCTAAATTAAATATAAGAAAATATATGATTTACAGTGAAAAATGCAAAATACAGAGGATAATATTATAATAAATAGTGATAAATCACTTAAGAAAGGTTAAATATAGAGAAAAAATTATTTGGGAACTGACATAAAAGCAACACTGGGTCTTTATGGGCTAAATGAGGCAAAAGAACAAAAAAAACAAAAAAAAACAAACCTTCAATATCTACTTTTCATTTTGTAATAATTTCTACAGATTTGTCTATTCCTTTGCTTTTGTAATACATTTGTTAATTTGTAAAGAGTCTTTATGGACACCCTGTATATTCAATACATGACCCAAACAAAGAAAAAATTACCAAGATTCAGGATAGAAAATTGGAAAACACTTCCAGGTGGCATTACCCTCATCATCCCCCATAAATCCCTCTTAGTGTGCTGTAAACAATTTGCACATATGATTAACACGCCAAGGTCAGTGGGACACTCTAATGCCCTGCCAATAATATGAACCAGGGAGATAACTGGCTTAGTGTTTTTCATTCTTAATTCCAAATGGATCAATTTTACAGCCAAGACCCTCAATAATAACGGTCTTTATTGCTATTCTATAGACAACAAAAGCAAGTTGGAAAATGAAAAACAAACAGCTTCAAAGTAGGTTGCAGTCGACAGCCGACTCATCACCATCATTAAAACCTGTGAGCTCCTAATAATGAGTGTCTCAGCATTAACGCGAGTATCATGGAGAGGTAATGTGTCTCTGTGATGTCTAATCATGTCTGTGTTTTACCCACAGATGAAAGGAGCTGACAGTACACGTGTCCGACTGATGATACAGTTCAATTAGAGGTAGAGGCAGAATGAGGACTAATGATGTGTACTCATCACCGCCCCGCTGTATCGACTCAGGACGCGCTCACAACGCTGGCACCCACATAAACGCATACGTACAGGTGAAAAAATATACATCACCAAGCTGTGTGTGTGTATGACAGGCTCCATTTACACAAACACACACACACACAGCGCTGATGCATTACAGTGTTGTGTAATACAGGCCTTTAGCGGGGGTCATTACTCATGAAGAGCCTTTGATGGGGTTTCACATGCAGCTGGGTCCCGGAGTAGAAGGCAAGAGAGAGTTCAATAAAGTCTTAGCCACCCCCCAACACCTTGACTAATCCCTCTAAATCACTCCTTCCTTTTATCCCCATCTACAGCTTACACCTAGCAATGCCTCTGCCCTGACAATGGCCTTATACACTGTAGATTACAGGAATTTACGCTCTGGGATAACAAGTTCTTGCAGCTTAACAGGGCATGTTAAGGTGTTTTTTTCCCTTATTTTCTTATTTTCTTATTTCTATAACCATAATCTATTGCACAGGTGCCAAACATGCGACCCGAGGGCCAAAACCGGCCCGCCAATGGTTCCAATCCGGCCCGCGAGATGAATTTGCCAAGTGCAAGTTAGGGCATCAAACTCAAAAATAACATCATAATAACATATAAATAATGACAACGCCATTTTTTTCCTCTTTGATTTAGTGCAAAAATCATTAAATTATGAGATGGGATGAGTTTGTGAAATGCAAAAATAGATATTAAAAAATTAACAATCATTTTAGTTCAGGTTCCACATGCAGACCAATTCAGTCTCCAGTGGGTCAGACCAGTAAAATTCTATCATGATAATCTATAGATACTCACAACTCCTCATTTTCTCTTTGTAAATGTAAATATTTTCATGTATTTACATTAAAATAAAGTATAATTTCACAAAAAATGTGAATAATCTGAACAAATGTGAACAACCTGAAATGTCTTAAGAACAATAAATGCAATTTTAACAACATTCTGCCTGATACTAAATGTTGTATGTATTTGTAGATCCACTGTGATCTGTAAGTTATAATGTACATGTGTAAATGATAAACGGAGAAATGATATTGTTAAAATTACACTTATTCTTTCAGTTTGTTCAAGTAATTCACATTGTTTGAAAGGACAGTTTATAGATGTAAACATTTTCATTGTTTAATTTTACTTTTGTCACTGTAAAACAGAAAAAAGTTTGGAGTTGACATTATTTATATATTATTATGTTATTATTTTACTGGTTCGGCACACTGAAGATCAAATTAAGCTGAATGTGGCCCCTGAACTAAAATAAGTTTGACACCCCTAATCTATTGAAATTCAGATAATGAGTGTCCTTATTCATACAGTACGTAGAAATAAAACTGCTGACTTTATTGTAGGCTTTATTGTTATTACACATTGTGCATCAAAATTACAGATGGTCTCTATGCAACTATATACAACACATTAACAGACATATATTAAAAGAAGTAAAATATATATATACAGTATACATAAAAAATAACGTGCGAGAGAGAGATGTGGAAATTAGAAATATACTGTATGACAAGGTACAAAAATTTTACATTTAAAAGTAGTATTAACTTCCTAAGACCCAGCTATGGGTTTTCTGTCCACATTTGTGGACGAGAGTTTCACAACTTCATACAAAAAAAAAAAAGAAAAAAACTGAAAGAAAAAAGAGAAAAGACAACTGTCCACCACAAAGAACATTCCATAAAATTTTTAAAAACTGCATCTGAAAAAATGGTTGCATCATGATGTTTCCAATATAGGCACTTATTTAAAAAAAAAAAAAAAAAAAAAAAAAAAAAGCTTGTACTTTGCCGACATTTCCCGGGTCTCAGGAGGTTAATAAAAGTCATAAGAGTTTATGACAAAAAAATAAATATAATTTGTTGTTTGGTTTTTTCTGGTTCTGCAGCAGATACAGCACAAAATGTTTCCCCTGTATGGCTGATATTAACAAAAACTGCCCACACATCTCATAGCAGGGGTGTCAAACTTATTTTAGTTCAGGGGCCACATTCAGCCCAATATGACTTCAGGTAGGTCAGATCAGTAAAATAATAACAGTGAAAAAAGTACAATTACATTATAAAAATGTCTACATCTGCAAATTATCCTTTAAAAAAATGTGAACCATGAACAACCTGAAATTTGTTTAAAAAAACAAAACAAAAAACAAACAAGTGCAATTTTAACAATATTATGCCTCCACTTATCATCTACACAAGTACATTACAACTTATATATTACACTGGATCAATAAATGCACAAAACATTTAGTAAAAGGCTAAATTTAGGTAAAATTGCACTAAATTATTTTCAGATATTTGAGGTTATTCTTATTTGTTCAGGTTATTCACATCTTTTACGAAAGCATAGTTTGTAAATGTACAGATTTGCATGTAATTTTACTTTCTTTTTACACTATAACAAGAAAAACATTTGGAGTTGTCATTACTTATAGGTTTTTATGACAGTGTTTTACTAGTCCAACCCACTTGAGACCAAAATAGGGCTTTTATGTGGTCCCTGGGGTGTTATTTTGGCATTTCACAAATTCACCCCCTGGGCTGGATTGGACCCTTTGGCCAGTCGGTGTTGGCCCACGGGCTGTATGTTTGACACTCCTGCCTTATAGAATAAATGCATTTACTGCTCAGGTTTGACCACAGTGTTATGAATTATGGAAGTCAGAGTTCATGCTATGGCAGCTACAAATGTCCCTTCCCTGTACATTTCCTTTTCTTTCCTCTGTGAAATGAGCCTTTTCCTCCCTGTATTTACATCAGTGTGATATTAATCGCTATTTTAGACGACACATTCGCATTTATCAGAGAAAGCTCCTCCTTCTGCTGCCTCTCCTTCATCTGTGTTACTGTTTCCAGAGACACACGTGTAAAACCTGTTACATTAGTGTGTAACAAGCCGTGGCTGTTATATTAGTGGAACCCCCATGTCCTCATCAGGTGTATTTATCTGGATCTCTGTGCTGTTTAACCCTCCGGTATCCCATCCATCAAGGCCCTTACTAAGCACCAAGTGTGCCTTTTTGGCACACTTGTGGAGTAATGTAAAAAAAAAATTCTCACAGTTTGTTTTTAATTCTTTTACACTTTTTTCTATTTCATCAACTTGAGCCGTAAATAAAAATACCAAATACTCAATAATTGTCACATTTTTTAACCCTTTAAATGCTGTGTTTGTAATGGAAACAAACCATTTTTTGGGATGCAAAAAACACAAAAAATTATTTTTTTTTCAAAATACTACATAAAAAGTGGATCACATATTATTTGATTTTTGCAGCCTGGCATATGTCAATGATTAACTCCAACATCGGTTAATTTGCATTATTATTTTTGGCGCTAGGTCAAATGTTAAAAAATACTAGCATCTGTCACCAAGTGTGCCAAAATGGCACACCTATAAATCAAACTATTAAATATTATATATTGATTTATTTTCTGCTCTAATTTGATTTTATTTTTGTAAATCAAAGTAAGCCCTAATCATACATATCAAATAATCATTCATTTTAATTTTTTTTAACCCTTTAAACAATCTCTTTTTATCATGATGTCAGTACATTTTTTGATGCAAAAAATACAAAATATGATTTTTTTTCAACATACTACATAAAAATTGGATTACACATAATTAGATTTTTGCAGCCTGGCATATGTCAATGATTAACAGCAACATTAACAATGTTAATAAATTAATTTAGACCCTCACCTCTGAAATGAAGCCCAGATATCAGTAAAAGCAGGATTTATGACTTAATGGCTTTCGGATCAAAAACAGTGGTTATAATGGAAGAAATAGTGCGTTTTAGGCACACTTGGGAGAGAGATGCTAGTCTTGTAATTGTCTTTTGTTTACAATGTGCAAATTTTAGTTGGTGGCCAGAATTTTAAAGATCATGCAAAAATTAACAACTTTTGAATTCTAACCTTATTTAAATTGTGAAAAATAATATGAAGTTTTTTAACACAAGGTGCAAAGTGTGCCTAAAAAGTGCACCCAGATACCGGAGGGTTAACACTGGTCTTTGCAATAGATGTAAACAATGAAGCTGAAATAATGAATAATGTTCTACCCTCATATTTTGTCTGCAGAGTATACCAGGCTTTACACTGACACTTGACTTTTAATAATCTACTTATTAGTCCGAGAGGAAAATAGTACTTTTATTGATAAAACTGTAGCTACATCTTGATGCAAACACATATGCACACAAGTGGAGCTTTACTTTTACTTATAATGGAGAATTTTTACAGAGGTGTATTTGTAATTTTAATCAGAAGATGTGAATACTTCTTCCACCACTGCGTTTAGTTGATTTTTTTTTTTGACCCACTGATTATGTGAATACAGTAAACTTACCATCACTCAGAAGTTTAACCCCATCGTACTGTATCCCAGTTGGATCCATGTGAGTCACTGGACCTGCCAGAGAGCCAGAGAACGGAGCGTTGACAAGCCCATAGTCATCACACACCACATCCACTGCCTTGTGGAGTTTATTACCTCTGTAAGACAAAAAAATAGGACCAGTGGCCCTATATGTCACCTGCATGTTCGATCAAGAATCAATAACAAGTTGAATTTGTGAGGTTGTCAAGTTCTGTCACTATGTTATCAGCTTCTAACTTGGGAAAGCAAAGTGACTCAGACCCTCTTCTGGATCACTGTCAACCTCCATCACCTCATTAATAGTAAACAGACTCCGATCAGTGGGGAGACACAATGAGGAGATTATTGATCACAGATGTTGTAGTTCAATTGTATTTACTGTTATTATTATTTGTTTGTTGAATTCAGTTTAGTTTGTTTGTTGTTCTCTGTCCACCTATAGTCTTTCTCAGTGTTGTGTGTAATGCATTACTATGTAATTACTCATCACTTCATTTGTAACCCAACAACTTTTTTCGGGTAAAAAGTAGTGTAACGTGTTACTCCTGAAAATTTGGTAAGTTAACGTAGATCCTTTTTTCAATTCGCCACAACGTTACTTTTCTTAGGGACACATTTGACAAGTGTCACGTACAATTTTTTCCCCTCAATTTTTTTTACGCCCAAAGAATTCTGTGCATGCTCCAAACTGTCGGACATGTGCAAACGCATTCTTTTCTATGTAAACATCCGGTAGTCATCCGGTAGTGAAACAACTGCACCTGCGCAATAGTCACAGGCTCTTATTTCACCTCATTTCTCTAGGTAACTAAACATGAGTTGGACAAAAATAGATAAGCCTTTATGTATTTTGTGTTCACCTATATGCCCATAAGATGTACCGAGGCAATGTTATTTCATATTGTTTGATAGGGCTTAGTGGGGGTGTTGAAGAGTAGAGTAGTCCAGTGTTCTGTTTGTTAAATTTTTTATAACAAAGAGCACAAAAGAAATACGTGTCCCCCATAGTAGAACTTTATGCAGCCCATACATGTAGGAACAGATATGTGGTTCTGCCCAAAGTCAAGCAACATAAAAGTAATGTAAAAGTAATGAGTAATGTAAAAAAAAAAAAAAAAAAAAAAAAATCTGTCAAGGGTAACTCAGTAAAATAATGGATTACTTTTTAACCATTTCATGCACACTGGTCACTCCAGTGGACAGTTATTCTACATCTGTTCTCTTGTATATTCATGGGTTTTGTTGTTTTAGTTCCATATCAGCCAACACAGTGGACGCTCATGCATCATCCCATACACTACAATTCATACCATTACTGTAACTTTTCTGCTCTTGATAAACTTGATCTGTAGTAACATGTTTTAGTGTAAATCAATTGCTAATTTTTATTAGACTGTAATTAACAATTTTCTGAAACAAATTTTTTTTTTTTTTTTTTTTTTTTGCATATCCTCCTGAGACCCAGCAATGCATTGTGTCCTCTATCGGAGATAAAAGTTTGACAGTTTAACTAAAATGCTGTCCATTGCAAAGGACATTCCATTAAAAAATCAATCAATAAAAAAAAAAAAAAAAAAAAATTAAAATGTGTCTGAAAAAACTGTTGCATTATGCAGTTTCCAATCAAGACAATTTTTTAGTGTAAAAAAGCTAAAATTGTTAATTTCCTGGGTCGGTCTCAGAGGATATTATCTCCATGAAATGAGTAATAATTCATATCAGAGTATGATAAAATGTGAGAAAACATCAGATTAGCGGCATTAAAAAGGTTTTTATTTCATACTTTTCACACAGTTTATCACTTTCTGATGATGAGTTTTAAATGCATGTTTCATTGCTTCAAAAATTAAACGCATGGTGTCCAGTTGAGTGGATGTTTTTGTAACTCCACAAAAAACAGGTTCATAAAAAAATTCATTTGCATTGTTTTTTCATGCCTAAAGAGGAATAAACACACTCAAGAAAAAAATATTGACTAAGGTTCTCATAATTCATGCATGAAAGGGTTAAAGAAGTAACTAGTAATGAGCAAAAGTTACTTTTGAAAAATAACTTCCCCAGTACTGGTCTATGTACAAGTACTGTATTTACAGCTACTGTATTCACAGAACTTCATGACGTCACAAAGCCACCACTGCCCCCTGCTGGTGGGATTAATGAAGTTTTCTGTATTTGAATCTACCACTACTACTACCACTACTACTACTACTATTAATAATAATTCTTTTATAAGTCATTCTGAGGTCAGACAGCCCCTCCACTTGCTCCAAATTTAACCAAAATGGTCGCCTTTGTGCTTTATTAGTGCTTGATTTAACCATTAGAATTTTGATTTGTACTGCTGTGGTTTTATAGATATTACAATATTTATTTTCTGGTGATGACATCACACAGCCCCTGCTTTGTTCTAAAATGGTAACAGTGGGATACTCACTGAACAGTGCTGTAATTACACGGCTTTCAGCATTCCAGTGTATTATGTTTAGGAAAAGCCCTTTTAGTTCATTTTAGTTTTAGTTCATTTGTATTATCATTATAAAAATAGCATGATGGGATAAAAATGCAGTTTCTACCCTTTATTTCAACGCAAACCAGAATGAACACAACAATGTTTTATGGGAAGCGAGTTGGTGGTAATAATGTTAGTAATAATGCTATAATTCTGTGTAGAGTTACAGCTTTTTTATCAGCACATGGCCATATGTTTATGAATGTAACCATGAGTACATGTTGTGTTTATGATGTAAATCAAAATGTCTGCACTTTTCATAAGTTCATTTTTTTTTTCATTCTAAACAAAATGTAACAAAATATGTAAAGTTAAATGCTATATTTTTCAGTTCCAGATGCCTGTTACTAAAGTAAGTAATGTAAATGTGTAAATGATTAACTGAAGACAAAATATTGTTAAAATTGCTCTTAGATTGTTCATAGATTTTCAGAATATTCACATTTTTTGTGAAAAGATAGTTGTAAGTGTAAACATTTTTCTTAAGTAATTTTATTTTTTTTGCATGAAAACAAAGAGAAAAATTTGGAGTTGACATTATTTATAGGTTGTGGTTGTAGGTTGTAAAGCTTGAGCTCTGTTTGTTTGGATAATGACAGCTAAAATAGTTGGTATTACAGTCAGGACGCTGAAAAAAATGCGGCATCAATAAAACAACCTCCATGCCTGAGACCAGAAAATGTGTGAAAAAGTGACTATTGACTCAGTACTGTGGCATGAAATGTTAGTTTGTCTGTTACCACAGAGCCAATCAGCACCCTTGTTATATCATGGCTAGACTGATAACGTATGTCCCAAAAAAGTACCAAGACAATCAGAGAGTGAATAGGTCAACCTGATCCCCAGTGGGCAGTTAGCTCACTTAGTAGGGTACTGGACTGCAATGTGGAAGATTTGGGTTTGATTCCTGGTCAGAATATCATTTCCTTTTTTTGTCAAAAGATTTTCAAATGGGGAGGGGGGCACTGATAGGTAAATCTAACACTGATATAAATCACCCACTGGGACACTGTTCAGTATGCAGAATTCCACAGGACCACAGCACTCAATACATTGAACTGACACAGAACTGAAGTCACATGGCACACTACAGCATCTAACATGTAGCTCCGCCCACTTTCTCCAACCTCCAAAGCAAAGAACACCATAAACCAACATATAGAGTATTTAGAACAATAATTCCTATTCTGTACTATTTACTATCACTACTTTGTCTTTTCTTCCATCAACTGCCACAGTTCTGTGGTAGCAAAATGTACAAAAGAATGCACTGAAGTATACTCCATGTATCACCACAGTACCATGGCAACAAGAGGCTAATGAGTTCATGGAACAGTATCCATGACTGACTCTAGTACAAATGCTAACATTTAACTGGCTCTGTGGCAATAGACAAACTGATATTTTGTGCCACAGTACTGTGGCAGTAGCCATTGCCTTTTTTTTTTTTTTTTTTTTTTTTTACCTTTATTGCCTGTTGCCACATACATGCAACATACCCAAAACTCTCTCTACTTTAAGTGCTATAGTCAAATTAAATATTTCCACTTAATTTAGCATCTACTTGAACGCAAAAACACACATGATATATTTTTTAATATACTTGTATATAAATTCAGACGAGAAGAGGTTAAGGTGTTGTTGATATGTATATTGTATCTGAGGACAATTTAGTGTGAAATGACACCTAAAACTGTTAGAGGAAAATGTTTGCACCCATGCACGGTTCCTTATTAATCTCTGTCTCTTATATTAATGTAGGTATTTGTAGTGCATTGAAATAAAAAACAAAACAAAACAAAACTATTTACACGGTAATAGGATTTGATTAATTATAAGTACATAAATATAAATTCATATTTCATTGTAGATGTTAAAACATTATTCATATATATACACAATTGAGTAATTCTTTTTATTTTCATTCTAAAACTGTACTTCTGTAATAACATGATCATGGTCCTTTAAGAGCAAGACAAGAAAAGAACTCATGGGTAATAGAGTCAGTGCATTGTTGTCTATTCGTGCAGAAACTTAAAGAATGCTTGATGCAAACCGAACTGAGGACAGTAATAAAAGTTGCCCAAAACAAAGAAGAACGTGAGTCGGGTCGTTCATTTCAAGGGTGCAACATATTTCTTTATTTAACAATAGATGGTGAAACACAACACAGTCATAGGAAAAGTCGAAATGAGGGAGACTTCAGTAGTTTATTAAACCATCATAAATCACAACTGAACATGAGTCTTCAGTGTTTTTTTTTTGCCACTGGCAGATGAATTTGTGGCCAGTCATCTGAAGCATTCGTATATAGAAAGACCAGACTCACCTTCTAGAGTTGAAAGCTCCACATCCATACACATCACATGCCCTGACTCTGTTGTTGTGGTGACCAGCACAAAGGATGCTCCAGGCTCCAACTACAGACACAGTCAATAATCAGACATTCAGACCCAAAGCAAAGTGACAAATTATTTCAAAACCAAGTGCTTTATTCTTCTTCTTCTCATTATTCACTGCATTTAATAAAAGATGCTCTATATTCTTACAAAAATATAGCTATAAAACCTCTATTCAAAGGTAGTGTTTTCTTAGACATGAAGCGAGTTCAGCTTCTTTTTGTGAGACGTGAACTGAAAACATGAGAAATTTTAGGGATCACTAAAATATTTATAGTATATGTATTTGTATTTTCACATCATAAATCATGTGTAATATCAGGCTATTATTGATTGATTCCTGAATGATTCTTACACACATGAAGAATGAGATGTAAAAGCTTTGCACATTTGTTATTCAATGTATTTGGAAGAAGGAAACACAGAACATTAACCCATAAAGACACTGTGACCAAAAGTATGTACTGAACTAAACTGTTGATCCACTAATTTTATCAATACATGTAAATAATTGGTGTAAAATACAGTTTGTCATCTTTTCATGGTCATCAGATATGACCCATGTGGATGCCATCACCCTCTACGACACCGATTCACCAGTAAAACCCATGGAGTTTAATCAGTGACACTTGTTTTTACGTTTAGTTATTGATATCTTTGCTGAAAAAGTCACTTTTTCTCCTGTTTTCTCTGTTTCTAATATAATAACCTGCAACTTTAATCTGAGCTTTTATGAACATCTACATGATCAGTAAATTAAACACAGGAAAATACCTAATTTTTACTGAAAAAATGCAAAATACAGAGGATAACTTTATAATAAATGGTGATAAATCACTTAATTAAAGTTAACAATAGAGAAAAAAAATATTTTTGAACTGCCTCAAAAGTAGCTCTGGGTTTTTATGGGTTAAAATAGAAGAGAGATTAGTTTTTCATTTCCAAATCAGTCAGTGATAAAGTATTTTTCATTTTCCTGGCCAGAAACAGCAGATACAACAAAATTGTCTTTTTTTGTCATTGTGAAATAGAATGGTGAAATACAGTTACAGATTCTGATTCTGTTTTCTATTAATACTGTCACAGAACAGTCTATTTTGCTCCTTATCTCTTTCCACCCATCTGTGGTGCTGTAGGAGACAAAATGGTAATTTTCCTAGACTTCATATTATTATTAAAAATAAAAACAGCTCCTTTGTGGCCATTTTTGAAAAAAAAAAAAAGAAAAAAAAGGTCCCTCTAAAGTCACAATATATTTTGTGTCCTGTTCAACATGAATCCATCCAGATCATCACACCACCATTAAAACTGCCCTTATAACCTCTGCTTATGTGCCTTTGCAATTAAAGTGTCAGAAAATGTCTTTTTTGCCAATTGTTTTGCACCTTTGTCTTCAGCAAGAAATTAACTTTCAATATCTGGACGTTAATTATCATTATTCTAAAAAATTAAATGCTTAAAACTGTGTGTTTTCGTAAAACAGGGGAAACATGGACTTGAAGTTTTAAGCATATTTATTGTCAGAAACAAATAAATGTCCATAATCAAACTTTTAGAGATTGCAGAAATAAACCTTCAACTATTTTACAACTGCTCAAACCTGCTTGTTGGTCTTAAACATTCAGTATCCATATTACGGAATTATATTTTTTGTTATTTTCAGGTGTTTCTTTTTTTTTTTTTTTTTAGCCTGTGTGGACGTCTATCAAACAGTTCCGTTCTACTTGTGATAGAGTTCCACATTGCAGCCCTAAATCAAAAAATTATTGTTACAATTTTCCACCATCAAAGCTTTGTTTCCTTAATTTTGCTAGAGAAAAATGTGGAGTTGTCATTATTTATAGATTATTGTGTTATTATTTTACTGGTCCAGCTTTGAGATAATATTGGTCTGTATGTAGAACCTGAACTAAAATGAGTTAGACACCCATGTTCCAAATTAAACGCTTGAGTTCTGTTTGTTTGGATAATAACAGTTAAAATCATTAGTGCTACTGTCAGGGCACTGAAAATAATGTGGTATCAATAAAACCATGCCTGAGACCAGAATTTATTTATTTATTTATTTATTTTTTATTGCATGTTGTCGCAAATATAAAACATACTCAAAACTCAATGTATTTGATGTGCTATAATCAAATTAACAGTCTCCATTTAACCCTTTCATGCATGAATTACGAGAACCTAATCAAGATTTTTTTCCTAAGTGTTTTTATTCCTCTTTAGGCATGAAAAAAACAATGCAATTGAACATTTTTGTAATGAACCTATTTTTTCATGGAGTTGCAAAAATGTCCACTTAGCTGGACACCACGTGTTTAATTTTTGAAGCAAAGAAACATGTATTTACTGGCATACTGTGTGAAAACTATGAACGATTTTTTAAAAAAAATGCTGCTAATGTGATGTTTTCTGATGTCACATTTTAACATACTCTAAAATTAGTTATTAATCACGTTATAGAGATAATACGCAAAAAAACAACTTTTAGTGAAAAAAAAACCCTGTTAAATACAGTCTAATAATAATAACAAGCAATTAATTTACACTAAAACATGTTAGTAAAGATGAGGTTTATCAAGAACGGTAAAGTTACAGTAATGGTATGAATGTCAGTGTATGGGATGATCCACTGTGTTGGCTGATATGGAACTAAAACAATAAAACCCATGAATATACAAAAGGACAGCTTTGAATAACTGTCCACTGTAGTGACCACTATGCATGAAAGGGTTAATTTAGCAGCAAAAATACAAATAATTAATTTTTTTATATACTTGTATGTAAATTCAGGCATTAATATCTGCAGTTGTATATGTGTACTTGTGTTGGTTTACCAGGCAAACAGCATTGCAGTGTCTTGGCCCCTGAGCACTTGTCTTCCAGGTAACGGCCTTGGCAGATATAACGGCTCAGCTGACAGATGCCGCCCAGTCTGGTACAGCTGACATCGCCTCCCGACCCTCTGGAAACACCTCTACTCCCTGCCTCTTTCAGCTTTTTCTTCGGAGTCACAGCTTTCGGTCTCCTGTCATCGACTGCCGCTGCTGCTGTGTTATTTTGTGTTGCCTTTGTGGTGCTGTCTCTCTTCTTGCCTGGCCTTCGTCGTTGTTCACTTTTACTTTGTTCATGTTCTAAAGACCACGTCAGCAGGACATCTGAAGGAAAAATGACAGTTACACATAATTTCTCACTCACTCTTATTATTGTCACTTGTAACAAAGAGATGTAGTAAAAATATTACAGAAAATAAAGAACTTGTACATCTGAGGTATAGATGTAATCAAAACAGATATTTTGTATTGTTTGTGCTATATCTGTAATTCATAGAATTTCAAATATTTACATTTATCACCACCATCTACACACCTACTTTCTTTTAGAGACAGTGAAAGGAAGAGGGGAAACAGCATGAGAAAACAACAAAGAAGGAAAACAGACAAATTACTTGAAAGTATCAGGATATTTGTCCTCTTTCAAGGTTCAAGGTTTAAGGTTACTTCATTTGTACCCGTGGGTAGATTTGTTTTGCAAAGGAAATGATTGCTTTTGGCATTACAGCAAGACATACATTGAATCTGTTAGGCAGGTACTTGATCGAGCGTCCAGACAGGACAAAAAGTGTTCAGTGTTTCACCATTCATCAGTATAGCAGCATGGATAAGTAAAAGAATAAAATAGATAAATAAGATCAAATAAATAAAAACAAGATGCAATGAATCACAATAAAAACCCAGAGAAGATAAAAACAGTCTGGGATAAAAACCAGGATAAGAACATAAAATTAAAAAAATTAAAAAATTGAAGTCACAATAATAATAAATAGAGCAAAGAAATAGGATAAATAACTAAAATAAGTTAATAAAGTGCAATGTCACTATTTCTTATTGAGCTCAGTGACGGCGACAGGAACAAAGCTGTTTTTATAATGCTGGGTCCTGCACCCTGGGACTAAAAACCTCCATCCAGAGGATGACAAATAATGTCATCCTGATGACATTATTTGTGATACGGATGTACAAACCATCCACCCCATCCTTTATAATCCTTTACAGTCACACTCTGGTTTACCACTGCACTAGAATCCTACATTTACAGTTTACATTATCATGTTATATTCATTACTTTACTTTTTGGTTTTTCTGTGTTTTTCTTCATGTTGAAAAAAAAACAAACTGCCCTCATAGCAACAATAAATAAATGTCTTTATACATTTATATTATTTATTTATTTGACTTTTGTTTAACCAGGTAAGTTAGTTGAGACCTGATTCTCATTTCCAATCATGACCTGGCAAAGAGGCAGCACACAAACAGAATGAACAACAGAAATATATAAATAAATAAATCTATATATTTTCCTCTAATACCTTTTTGACAAAAAAAAAAAAAAAACATTATTAGTTTTTAATTGAAGACAGTCATCTTAATATTGAAGAGGAATATGTTATTGGACTTGTGTGCAGATTTTTGACGTAAGTATGAAAGATATTAAAACAAAAAAAAAAAAGGCTGTTAGATTAAGGGTTATTTCTTGTAATTTATTTATTTATATTTTACCCTATTGCCTCAAATAAAAACTGTAAGTCATGTACGAGCCATGTCTCTAGTAGCTATGGTAGAGATCAACATGATCAAATGACTAGTATTCATTTAAAGGGCACATAATAAAAAAAACAAAAAACCAATATGGCTAAATGTCTGGTGACTAACTATGACATGTTACCACTTAAGCACATTTTAGTTAATATATTCATCATATAATCCAGAAGGTTTCAACCCTTCATTGTCCTAGACTGCTCTTTTCGAGTGTTATTGTTAGATTGTGGACACTGCAGGTGTATGCGACACTTCTGCAAAACTGTCATTTGTAGAAACTTACAAGTGCAACAGGAAGACAACACTTACACAGTTAAAGCTCTTTTAAGGAACAAATGCTTTCTATTCACTGAAATACTACAGATAACTCATTTTTGTAATGGTTAAAGAAGTGTTGCATTTGGGAAAAAAAAAAAAAAAAAAAAAAAAAGCTTTGCAGCAACATTACAAATGCAAATGGATCAAAATGAGATTTTATACAAAATATGACCATTCCTATTACACAGAGGAAATCAGAATTAAAGGCCTGCCTCTTATTCAAACCTAATTCGCATAAATCAGTGGAACCTGCTACAGCTGAGAAAAATAGAATAAATGACACTTTTGCCCTAAAGTTGAGATAATTTTGTTTTCAGACACATTCCTCTTTTTATTCCTATTTATTCACATCAGTAATCACTTTTGACCAAGAACAATGATTATATACTGAGTCCCAGTTCCACTTTATCTATGAAAAATAAATCACATCGACACAATCATTTAATGAGAAAAGACAAAATATTGCATTCCAACTTTAAGGGCAACAGTGTAGTTAGAAAGACAGTATGTATTTCCAGAGGTTTTAAAAATGTATGGAACTGCCTTTATTTCTGTTTATGAAATAGCTTTGTTAGATAACGGTTTATTACATTTTCAGTCACACACTTGTTGAAAACCCATTCCCTCATCCACGTGGACAGACAGAGTCATAGTTCAGTTTTTCATGGTGTGTTCCATTCTGACAGCATACTAATTATCTTGGCCAGACATGAGTCTTTGATCTTCATTAACTCTATTAACCTCAGAGCCACAGAAAATATTTCAATCACAATGCCCTGGAACACACACTGGGCTCAGTGATTGAAAGGCACTGCTTATCACTGGAAGACCTTAATGACTGAAGAAAGTCATGCAGGATGTCTGGCTGTGGTGCGCAAAGCAATTTTCTGCAACATGTGAACTTAAATTAGAGGAGGAGATAAATCTGGAAGAACGTGTGCTTGTTGCTAATGCAAGAATGTCTTAAATTAGTGCTTTGCTGTATTAAATGGTTGGTAGTAACACATACTGAAGTACATTCTATACTTACAGGGGTTGGACAAAATAATGGAAACACCTTAAAAAATCAACAAAATATAATTTAATATGGTGTAGGTCCGCCTTTTGCGGCAATTACAGCCTCAATTCTCCGAGGTATTGGTTCATACAACTTGTGAATTGTTTCCAAAGGAATTTTAAGCCATTCTTCAGTTAGAATACCCTCCAACTCTTTTAGAGACGATGGCGGTGGAAATCGACGTCTTACTTGAATCTCTAAAACTGACCATAAATGCTCAATAATGTTGAGGTCTGGGGACTGTGCCGGCCATACGAGATGCTCAACTTCATTAGAATGTTCCTCATGCCATTCTTTAACAATTCTAGCTGTATGGATTGGGGCATTATCATCTTGAGGTGAAGGTGTTTCCATTATTTTGTCCAACCCCTGTATGTTGGATATATATTTAGTCTTGAAAAGCCACTCTGTTTTGTTACATTAAAACATCCATTTGAAATACTGACTTCTGTTCTGTTTTCTCTGTGAACTCTAGCAGCAATACATCAGAAAAATGAGGAAATATATGGAGCAGAGATAAACAGCACCATGTACAAGTCCCAGTCCAATAATAGGTTTGTTGGTTTAGTAAAGTTATAATAACCACATGTATTGTATTAAGATCCAATGTGGATCTATATGAAGTATGTACAGCACTGAAAACTAAAGTTTCAGCAAAATAACAGCTTCTATAAACCACAGTGGAAATATTTAGTGTGACCTCCTTTTGTAATTAACATGTCTTTATCCCTTTTGTTCAGACAATATGTGATTTATTGCATACATTTCCTGATGTTTTATACCAGGTTTCATTTCAACATATGTCAGATGTTTGTAACTGTTTGTGCTGCTTCTTGTCATGGGGTAAGAGGTCACACTAAACAGTGACTTTAACCTTTACAAACCATTTAGTTCAGTTATTTGTGTGTCTTTAAAGGCTGTGGACATATCTGCTGCATTTTCTTGTAACTGAAGAAAAAAAAAAAACAGACATAAATGCATGTATGTATGTATGTATGTATGTATGTATGTATGTATATATGTGTGTATGTGTGTATGTATGTGTGTATGTATGTATATATGTGTGTATGTGTGTATGTATGTGTGTATGTACTGTATGTATGTATGTATTTATGTGTGTATATATGTGTGTATGTGTGTATGTATGTATGTATGTATGTATGTGTGTATGTGTGTATGTATGTATGTATGTATGTGTGTGTGTATGTATGTATGTGTGTGTGTATGTATGTATGTATGTATGTATGTATGTATGTATGTATGTATGTGTGTGTGTGTATGTATGTGTGTATGTACTGTATGTATGTATGTATGTGTATGTGTGTGTGTGTGTGTGTGTGTGTGTGTGTGTGTATGCATGTATGCATGTATGTACAGGGTGGGGAAGCAAAATTTACAATATTTTGAGGCAGGGATTGAAAGACAGTGTATGACCAATTAGTTTATTGAAAGTCATGAGAATTTTTTTGCCACAAGAAAATGTACATAATAGAAAATGTTTTTATTCTGTGTGTCCTCCTTCTTTCTCAATAACTGCCTTCACACGCTTCCTGAAACTTGCGCGAGTGTTCCTCAAATATTCGGGTGACAACTTCTCCCATTCTTCTTTAATAGTATCTTCCAGACTTTCTGGTAATAGTTTTGCTCATAGTCATTCTCTCCTTTCCATTATAAACAGTCTTTATGGACACTCCAACTATTTTTGAAATCTCCTTTGGTGTGACGAGTGCATTCAGCAAATCACACACTCTTTGACGTTTGCTTTCCTGATTACTCATATGGGCAAAAGTTTCTGAAAAGGTATGGATAATAGTGTTAGGTATGATTATGACATCAATATATGTTTGGTTTCAAAACAACTGACGTAGTGCCTGCTGAGAAAAAACAACTAAATGTTCATTGTAAATTTTGCTTCCCCACCCTGTATGTATGTACACAGTAAAAAATGCAGTGTCAATATTTCAGAGTCAAGCTGTTTTAGCCCTGACAGAGTATTTTTAACTCTATGGAGAGTAAACCAGCTCTAACAGTAGAGTTAAAAGTCAGTGTAAAGTTCTGCACAGATGCAGAGTAAAATTCAACTCTACAGAGTGATGATTCGTGCCAGTCTGCTGTATTGCATAGTGGATACTGGACCTTTTACTCATTGTGTTCTATTTTATGTGCAGGGGTTCAAGAGGGGTTTTGTGTTAATGTTTATTTAGGTTAATGTATCTGTCTCACACCGTTTATTGGCCTTTTTGTGCTTTTTTTTTTTTTTTTTTTAAATTAATGTGACACCATTAGTCAAACCTATAGGCAGAACAAAACTTGCATTAAAAGCAGGGGTGACTTTGTTCTGTCAAGCGAAAAGCATATCTAAAAATTCTAGTAATCCATAGAGCAAACTTACGCCCTTCATGACCCCATGGTGGGAACCCCTGAAATTCTACATTGTTTTAATGTTAACGGACAGTGCAAACTAATGGTGAAAATAATACTGCAGAGATAATACTGCGGAGAAATATATGTTAAAACACTACCGTCATGTTTAAACTAAATTTACTGTGAAATTTGCTCTATAAGGAGTAATCATACTACTCTCAACAGTGTGAAAACACCACAGTGTTAAATATTTTTTACACATTTCATTGTTAATTTGACACTGAATTGAGTAGAATTAACCCTGAAAATCTGACACTGGCCATAGAGTAAATTTTACTGTAATTTTAAATGGGACCAAATGTTATGTGAAACAGTTAAATTCAACTCTCAAAGAGTTAAATTGACACTGTTTTTTACGGTGTGTGTGTGTATATGTATGTATGTTCTAGTTTCAAACCCAAAACAACAAACCTAGAGGTAGCCTAAGACTTTTACAAATCACTGTATATACACACACACACGCACACGCACACGCACACACACACACACACACACACACACACACACACGCGCACACACACACACACATTTTTGCCCCTATGTGAAAACTACCCATGGAGGCTGTTTGGGACACTAATGCAACAAGGGATGACATAATGCATAATGTGTTACGCTGACGTGTGTCCTTTGAGTCCACTTGAAATACAATATACCTCTTATGCTACAGAGTGCGAACGTCCACTGCTTGGCATGAATCATTTCATCTCATTAACAAGATGGCTGTCTCATTTTTATGTTGCCCAACAGTCCCTTCGAGTCACGTTGCCCTGAGCTTTGCAGCTTGACGCAATAATGTAATGTTGCATTAAGCATTCAATCATGCTTTAAATGTCTCATCTACTTGCACTCCAGCAATAGGCTGGAACCCCCAAGGTTTGTGTTTACAGGAGTTTACAGTCTGTTAATAGCGCTCAGTTCAGGGTAATCCCCAGGCAGATGTTTATATGCAGTTTATTGTTCCAGTAATACGAAAGTTATTAGTGGGAGCTGCTGAATGGTAATTGTCGTGCAAGTGCTGAGTGTCCTTATGTATGCATGGAGATATGGTTCTTATCTATGAGAAAGTACTCACTGCTTGTCTGTGCACGTGCCTTTTTTACGTGGACATGAGTCAGTTTTACACTCAAGAAAAGAGCTGTCAACTGACTGTGATGGCTAATGGTTGGATTTGATTTGAAGCATTTTGCAGACTTTTTAAATACAATTTCAAATAAATTTAATCTACGTAAAGGTTTTGTAGGCAATATTTAGTGATATCTAGTGGAATAGCTCCACTCTACCTACAGGAGCAGCAAAAAAAAAGGTGTTAATTTTGTCCTTTTCTGTCTGTTTTTGTTCATCAGGCATTCACCCTGGTCCACACTCAAACAGCAGATGATGGTAACACATCTTTATGCTGGGTACCACCCACTGGGAAACAAAAAAAAAGAAGCTGCTGTAGAAACAAGGAGGTGAAACATGTTCAACTCTGTGACTTTAGCTTGGGGTCTGTTTTTAACGCCCTTACAGCATCAATGGTTCGATGTGCAGCCAGAGAGAAGTCAGAGTAAGTTGTTGCACATGCTGCCATGACAAACCAAACTCTAACCACGTTGTCTAGGACGACGTTCAGACAGCAGGTCTTAATGCACAATTCAGATTCTTTCGTGAAATCTGATTTTGTTGTGTGCTCGTTCATATTACACAATAAATGCGACTTCTATCAGTTTTGAGTATGAACTGAATACGACCCTTAAGTGACCCGCATGTGCGAAAGAGGTCCTGACGTAATACGTGACCACGCAGGCACAAACTGTGTTTACGGAAGTAAATATATTTTTCCCACCACTCCTCCTCCTGGGATGCAGAATTGTGACATTTGTCACATTTCAATGACATAAAGGTCGGATAAATGCGACCTGGCCGTTCAGACTGAAGTGGCATTGCAAAATATCAGATACGTATCGGATTTAGGACCACATATGAAAGTAGCCTGGGTTGGATTTGAAAAAATCGGATTTGTGCTGTTCAAACTGTCTTTAACAGATCGGATACAGGTCACATGTGGGCAAAAAAATCAGATTTGGGCCACATTTGCCTGCAGTCTGAACGTAGCTTGCGTGTCTTTCAGAGTATCCTCTTCATTTCCCGAAAATGACGCTGTGGATGTACCTTACACGTCCAGATGTGAGGCGCTGACCAAGCATTAATACGAGATGACTTGGGAATATGTAGAAAATGCTCGTTTTTGTTTGATTATCAATCAATCAAATCAATCAAAGTTTATTTATATAGTACTTTACAAGAACACAAATAAGACCAAAGTGCTTTACATCTAAAAACATGATCAGAATTATGAGATAACAACAGTTTAATCAAATGCTATAAAAGTGCATCAAACAATAAGACATGAGACACAGTGATAGAAAAGATGACAGATTTAAAACCTAAGAGTGTCTCAGTGCTAAGGGTTAAAAGCCAGTCTGAACATGGTCTGATTATGAATTAATGAGTAGTATATTACATATAAATCCCCCTAAAATTTGACACACTAGACCTTTAAAAATGCACAGCTATGACTGATACTGAACAATTTTCTACCTCAGCACTCTTTCATTGGTCGTCTGTTATAAGAACATATGAGTAATCAACACTGACTATCAGAGAGCTTATTATGTGTAATCGCTCTGAACAATGTTGAAAGAGTTTTGAATTGTTCTGTCTTTCACTTAACCTCCTAAGATCCAGCTATGGGTTTTCTGTCCACATTTATGGACAAGAGTTTCACAACTTTATACAAAAAAAAAAAGAAAACTGTCCACCAAAAAAGGACATTCCATAAAAAATTCAAAAACTGCATCTGAAAAAAACTGTTGCATCATGATGTTTCCAATATAGGCACTTATTTAATAAAAAACACACAAAAAAAGCTTGTACTTTGCCGACATTTCCTGGGTCTTAGGAGGTTATAGGGATTCATTACAAGTTTACTGGTTGTCACTTTTTTGCATTGACAATAATTGATATCTGTCTGTGCCCTGGAAAAGTAATTACTATTATGATTCTTACTTTACAAATGCCAAAATCGTGTGTTCTTCTGTATATTTTCCATACTGTAGACTACTTACAGCACACAAGCAGAGCTGCAATGACACAGACCCTCGACAGAATTCTCATCATTACAGGATCAGGCGAGTCTGTAGAATAAGCAGAGGCCACAGAAAATCTCATCCATCTCATCAGATAACTGTCCATCATCTTTGTATAAAAAACCAGGGCTCTATATAGTTTGGTTATTTCAAGTATTTCTGAAAATTCCATCTGAGGATCAATATCTTGAGCGTCTTATTGTGGACTAAGTTTCATCCTGTCTCAACTCCCATGAGCCGAACAGAAAAAAGACCAAATATCTATTTCTGACTGAATAACGCTCAGATTTTATAGTGAGGGAAAAGTAAACTCTTACCAGAAGTGGTGCAGCAGCAGCAGCAGGCGCAGCGGGTAGAAACACAAAGCAGGGACTGTTGGAAAGCAGGTCAACCTGCTGAGGAAGCTGCAGGAATAGGCCACAGGACGTCCCCCCACTGTCAATATTGATATTGGCCTTTAAAAAACACACCCATTTAGTCTTGCTGGAAAAGACACCTTTTAGACACATTATGTAGTGAAACTCACACAGAGCTAGTTATTGTCCTCTGAGAAGTTTCATCTGAAATCAGATGATACCAACTGAGCTGACAAATCCATCAAAATCTATTTTGTTTTGGAGAGTTTTGCACATAATATCAGTGATGATACTGATTATACTTTCTCCAGACTTATGACAAGCTACTTATTTCTGAAGTCTCAAAGGTTAAGTTTTAACCTTTGAAAAATATACTACAGTCTACTCTCGTTATACCGCCAACTTCCGTTCACGGCCAAACTGGCGGTATAGCGAAAATGGCGTTACAACGGGTTGCGTCCATAATGTGCATGTCTTTACTATATGATGTCTATGCTGCCTCCGTTAACCCGTTCTAATTGCGTTTCTAAATAAATCTTGATTCTGTTATGTTGTAAGGGATCATTTAAAGTGGGGAAACATTTTAAGCATTATTATACCTTGTCGGGAAATGACACCCCATCATCTTGAGGCTTTGGCTTAATCCCACGTCCTCTTCCCGACATCCTGACCTACTGAGTGTTCTGCGATAAATGAACGGTGGCCGTTCCGTAGACCCACTCGTAGCTTGTCGCGATCAGCGTCTGGCGGGTTTGTTTCAGTGCATTGTTAAAATTTATGTGTACTCGATGGCAATCACGCTGGCGGTATAACGGTCGGGAAATCAATGGTATAAGTGTTGTTTGTGCATGGAACTGGGCTGGCGGATGGCGATAGGCGGAAATGGCGGTAGCTAATGGAATAATGCACTGGGGATTTTTGTGCAATGGTTTTGGTCGGCGGTGAGCGAAAATGGCGGTATAACGGCGGGCGGTTTAACGAGAGTAGACTGTATCTTAAATATGTAAATAAATAATAAGAAGTAATAAAATAATGGATTCTATTTTATAGTTCATGTTTTACTCTTGAATGTTTCTGCCTGTCTTTCTGCACTTGTTTTTTTTGTATTTTGCTGCTGTAAACACTACAATTTCCTCAAAGGTGGGATCAGTGAACTGTTATCTTATCTTATCTTATTGCTAGAACTCCTTGACATATGAAGAGGTGGACTCAAATGCACGACTCACAAAAACTGAAGATTTTAACAAAGGTATTTTAATAATGAAAAAGTGATTAACAGAAAGCGCTCACAAGGAGGATATAAAAAAAAAAACTACAAACAAATCTCTATGATGAACAAAACTCTCACACAAAAACTTGAAGCATAAAACTGACAAACATGAAAAAACCTGGTAGGCAGCTTGATGTGAAACACAATGAGGGGATCAGATGAACCGGCACAAGACAAAGGGAGACAGGACTATTTATACATGAGGTAGGGGAACACAGGTGAACACAGTCAGGGGTGGGGCTAACAATCACACTGGTGGGAAAACACACAAAGGGAGGAAGTCAGGGTCTGAAACAAGAGGGAAGAGATGTGTATAAAAAATAAAACAGGAAGTGCAAGACAGGAGCAAATGTGAAACTCTAACTTAACATAAAGTGACGAATCAAACAAAGACAAAACACTGAAAACCAAAGACGAGACATGATACACTAAACATTAACATGATTAACAAATCTGACGAGACATGACACTTATCTTATCTCATCTCATCTCATCTCATCTCATCTCATCTCATCTCATCTCATCTCATCTCATCTCATCTTCCAATCCAGCTGCCATATGTAATTTATCATATAATTCTTCTAAAACAGCTGAGGAATTATTCGCCCATCTTCACTGTACTTTAGGTCCTGATGACCTGCTACAAAGCCATAACAAAATGATCCCATTAATGCTTTCTGACTTTTTAATCACACAGTATATATTTTCTGCCACCTGGGGTCCCTCAGTCAAAACAATAAAATATGTAGAGGTAGATGATGTTCTCAACTAGTGTGGGATCAGGGGAGTATTAACCACCACTGGCAGATGAGCTAATCTATTAAAGTTTTATTCACATTATGGTTAATGATGTATATTTGTGTTCGTTGTAAATGAAAAGGCTGTGGTGGCTAAGTGGTTAGTGCTGTTATTTCACAGTAAGATGGTTCCAAGGTTGAACCTCTGTTGGACCAGGGCCTAGCTACATATCTGGAGTTGACATGTTCTACTCATGTTGTGTGGGCATCCCCGTGGGTACTCTGGTTTCCCCTGCTACATGTACAGTATCAAAACATGTATGCTAGGTTAATTTTCCTGTGGCCTTTACATAAGGTACAGTTTAAATATGGAGTTGGTTCTTTCGGCTACTGGTGGGGCCTTCTTGGCTTCTTGTATATATTTGGACGGAAATGGAAAATGTAATGAAAATCCGAAAAACTGTCCTTTCTTGTTGTGTAAATGCTGCGAAAAGACATCAGATCATCATTCGAAAACTGACTGCCCGTTCAACCTCATCCATTCTCATCTACCTTCTTTTGTATGTTTTTTTTTTGTCAGTATTTGTCTCTGTATTTGTTCTTCGATTACCATTTAGTATTAACTTCGTATCTGTTTACCCGTCTGATGTATGTTTGTCCCTTGGCTGTTTATTGTAAAGCATCTTTGAGTACTTAGAAAAGCGCTATATAAAACCGATGTATTATTATTATTATTATTATTATTATTGTATGTCTCTTTGTTATGTCAATGTCTCTTTTTGTTATGTCTGCCCCTACTGTTGTTGCTGTCTGTGTTGTATAATGTTGCTGTCTTTTTCTTGTAATGTTCAGTCAGTGAAGAAGAATTTCCCTACGGGGACCAATAAATTAAATCTAATCTATTATTATTATTATTATTATTATTATTATTAAATTACAAATATTTCAGAAACGTTATACCCCCCCAAACTGTAGAAAGTGCATGTAGCAGTGTCAGTCTTTAGTGTCTGCACTGGTTGAACGCTAACACTAGCTGGTTAACACTTAAATGGGTGGGTTAAAACGTCATATGTTTGATCTTAACCCATAAAGACCCAGTGTTATTTCTATTTATTTCAAATTAGTTTTTCTCTCTATTTAACCTTTCTGAGGCGATTTAGCACTGTTTATTACAATGTCATATTCTGTATTTTGCATTTTTAGGTGAAAAATCATGTGTTTTCCTGTATTCAATTCACTGATGTCAATCTTAAAAGTCTAAAATAAATTTGAGGGATATTACATCAAAAACCCAGAAAACTGAAGAAAAAGCTACTTTTTCAATACAATCTATCATTAACTGAACATAAACTAAGCATCTCCATCCACTTTAATGGTAACCAATAAAGAGCCAAATATCCACTGGTGACCAAAAGCATCTAATGATCTGAAATGTTTCATGCCTGTTGATCCTCTAATCCTATTTTTACATGTAAATGTTGGTGTAAAATACAGTTTGTCATCTTTTCATGGTCATCAGATATGACCCATTTGGACGTTCAGAGGCTCCGTAGTGAACACAGAAACACCGTCATCTTCTACAACGTTGATTCACCAGAAAAACCCATGGAGTTCGATCAATGACAGTGGATGGACATCCTTGGTTTATGTTCAGTTAATGATATATTTTACTGAAAAAGTCGCGTTTTTCTTCAGTTTTCTGTATTTTTGATATAATATCCCTCAACTTTATTTTGGACTTTTATAAATATTAACATGATCAGTGAATTAGAAATCGGAAAATAGATGATTTTTCACTTAAAAATACAAAATACAGAGGATAATATCATAAAAAATAGTGATAATTCACTTCAGAAAGGTTAAATAGGGAGAAAACTGTATATGGGAACTGCCACTGAAGTAGCACTGGGTCTTTATAGGTTAAATGAGGTAGGTGGGGAACATATCAGGATGTACCCCACCTACCCTCGATGGTAGATAGAATAAGATCCAGCACCCATGGAAGAGGATTAAGCAGTTTGGGAAATGTATGAACAATTCAACAAAATATAACAGGGCCATGCTTTTTTAAGATACTTTAATGCTAAAATGTTACATATTACAGCCGTAAGTCTAAGCCATTTTTTTTCTTCAATAAAATCCACTTAGCGAGGGAGCGGTAGTGTATAAATCTTTATTAATTTCATGGCTGCATGAAGTACAGAGCACTCAGCAGGGATAGGAAAACCATGTTGAGTCTCTCTGCTGCATACCCTCCTACCACCACACAGCAGATTTTGCATCTTAAAAGCAAAGAAAAAAAATCATTAGAGGGAGATAATTAGCTTTTAGGCCTCACAACATGCAAGGGAAGTCGATCAATAGCATGAATTTCCTACTGTCTATGGGACACTTAAATTGGGAGAATGAACGCTAATGTATGTGAATGGAGTATTTAAGAGTTTACTTAACCCTTTATCGGGCAAGAGACTATTTTTGGTCATTTCCGCATGCATTACAAGACAGTGACAGCAACAGTTGCAGTGAGGACAGTGAGGCAATCATCTCAGGTCCAATGTGGTCTACAGGGTCTGTAAGGTCCATGAACAGTGAGTGTACCTGCTTTGTTAGGTACCATGAAGTAATGGTACTAATGTAAGGAATGATGTTCAAAGGGATCATGTGGATGTGGACAGGGGTCTGGATCAGCACTTATGTTGTAATGTTTTAAAAGTGATGTTCTAATGTTCTAAAATACATGTTCCTTTCACCTTACATGTGTTTTTCTTGCATTTTGTATATTTACTTCTTGGATTTTTTTTTTTTTTTTTTGCCACCTATAGACAAGGAACCAAATATGGTAACTTCATTGACCTTGATTTTGTCCATGAAAATAAAAAAAAAAATGAAACATTTCCTAAAAGAAAGTCTTGTTATGTACTCTAATAACACACTAAGGTTGAAGTTTTGAATTTCAGAGTATTTCTATGAGTGAACTATAAACGGTTAAGAGTTTAAAAATGCACATCAAAGCTTAAATAAAGAAAAGATTAATTCAGACTGTGTGTGGTGTAGAAATAAAAAAACAGAACTGTATTTGTATGTGTTTCAGAAGTATTTCACTTTTAATAATAAAATAAGTTGCTCACAAAAAAAAAGAGAATTGTTCCACATGTTTCTTTGGACTTACAATAAAACAGAATATCAAAGGTACTGTGTACAGAATTTTATATAATCTAGTAGTGACGTTGGAGATTGAAACCAACTGAATATCTCCACCTCTGAGCAGCTATGAAAACCTCCAGGGGTGCAAAAAAGTGAAAAATGTGTAAGACTCTGCAGCCATTTTTTATTTTTATTTTTTAAATTCTGGGTCACTTCAGAGACATCATGTTGGAGCATCTTGCAATAAGTTGAACACCCACTGCCTCACCCTTCACCTGCACTGGGCTGTGTTAGTGCCGATGTTTGGTTTGTCCATTTTGGGCTGTTTGAGGATATTAACACTCAAACACAGTCAGTGAGAGTAATGCACTTTAAGACTAGATGTCATCTGCAATAAAACAGAAAAGAAAGTAAAAGTTCTGAGCTGTTTGGAGTAGAAACTTGGCAGCAAAAGTTCCTCTGACAAAGAAATTCATACAAGAAATCTTTATGCCTGGGAGAGGCAAAAAGTTTCAATTTGCTAAAAAGTAAAACGTGAGCCTCATACTGGGAAAACTAGGCCAACTATGTCACACCCTATAGGCCTGATTTTATTTTCACAAATCAGCGATTGTGTCGTATAGAAAAGATCACCCCCTTCTTGTACATTGTTTTTCCTCTTTCATTTGGTTACCTGACATAAAACAAAAATATTATTGGGGCATTTAGAGCGGCAACAGATGTATGATACATACATACGACATACTGAATGCGAATATCTGATACTGAATGCCAATTAAAAATAAATTTAAAAAAAAGCAAAATGTAAATAAATGCAATGTAAATAAATTAAAGTGAACCTGTACTGATCATGGTTATGACATTAACTGTGCTTTGTGTATTACTTATAAGGAAGAGGGGCGTAAATTTAGTAAATAATCTCCATAAATGCACCACACTGGACCTTTTTATTATGTGAATTACCTGCAGGGGCTGAAATTATGAGGAGCAGCTATTACCGGCCAGAAGTGATGCACCATTGTCAATTCAGGGTGATCGAGTATGAGAAAACAAGCAGCTGTCAGTGAGCGAGAACGAGTGGATTTCTGCACTTGTTGTTTGTGCATCCTTAAATTTTGCTATTTTTTCCTACAGATGCGACCCAGCACGGGCATAATGTGTTCTCTTAGACTGGTGTTTGTTGCACGGGGTCAGTGACCAGTCCATCACAGCCAAAGTAATCAGACAATACAATGGGTCTGCGTCGATACCGATGTTGGAGCAGCCCATGAAGGAGTCAACATGTCACTGACCATGAATGACTGATGGAGCAATGACCTAGTACTCACGCATATACTGACAATGGGCTATTATGTAAGTTGCCTGATGAAACCACTAGTATTATGCGTAATCTTTTGAAATAGCTAACAATGAAAATTCACTACAGGTTCCCCTTTAAGTGACTAATTTAGTATTTCCATGTGCAGATCAATAAGATAATATTATAATTATATATTATATAATTTTGATATTATATTATTATCATTGTATTATAATATAACATATATAATATGTAGTAGAATAATATTAACCCTTAAAGACCCAAACATCCATCGCAGACCAAAACCATCTACTGATCTAGACTGTTTAATACCTGCTGATCCACTAATTCTATCAATACATGTAAATAATTGGTGTAAAATACAATTTGACATCTTTTCATGGTAATCAGATATGACCCATTTGGACATTCAGAGGCTCTGTAGTTACCATGGAAACACTGTCATCTTCTACAACATTGATTCACCAGTAAAACCCATGGAGTTGGAACAATGACTGGATGGAATCACTTGGTTTATGTTCAATCAATGATATATATATATAAAACTGAAAAAGTCACTTTTTTTTCTTCAGTTTTTCTTCTATTTTTGATATAAATACCTCAACTTTAATCTGAGCTTTTATGAATGGATCAGTACATTACACACTGGAAAATACCTTATTTTCACTGAAAAATACAAAATACTGAGGATTATTTTATAATAAATGGTGACAAATCTCTTAGGAAATGATAAATATATTGGAAAAAATCATTTGGGAACTGCCACAAAAGTAGTACTGGGTCTTTATGGGTTAATGGCACAAACAAACAGAAATGTCATATTAGACAGAAACAGTGTCGCGACACCACCATGTAAGACCAACTGCAGAAACTTAACCCTTTATCAGGCAAGTGACTGTTTTTGGTCATTTCCACATGCATTACAAGACAGTGACAACAACAGTTACAGTGAGGACAGTGAGTCAACAATCTCAGGTCCAATGTGGTCTCCAGGGTCTGTAAGGTCCACCTCTGCATGAACAGTGAGTGGACCTGCTTTGTTTGGTACCATGAAGTGATGGTACTAATGTAAGGAATGATGTTCAAAGGGAGAATATGGATGTGGACAGGGGTCTGGATCAGCACTTATGTTGGTCTAATGGTCTAAAATACATGTTCCTTTCACCTTACATGTGTTTTTCTTGTATGTTTTATATTTACTTCTTGGATTTTTTTTTTTTGCCACTTATGGATGAGGAACCAAATATGCTAACTTCATTGACCTTGATTTTCTCCATGAAAATAAGAAAAAAATTGAAACATTTCCCAAAAATAATAAAGTCTTGTTATATCCTCCAATAACGCACTAAGGTTGAAGTTTTAGAGTATTTCTATGAGTGAACTATAAAGGGTTAAGTTAGACTAAAGTTTTGACAAACTGTGGAAGAGTTTGAAACAGCATTATGACGATCCAGACCAGTGGTCCGGTTCAGGAAGCAAAAGCTGTCAAGCCAGATCCCAGACCTTTATCAGCCCCTCCATCAGCAGCTCAGGTAGGAGGTTATTGCATGAAATACTACATCGAACTGCCACGGCAATGATGATGATGAACCAATTTTTCATATTCACATAACAGTTATGGATGAAAATGTGCATAAATTCACATTCCCTGACAGTTTGGTTAAAATTCATGGATGGAAACCTGCTGAATGATTTTTCTTTTCAGGTGATTATATAGTAATGAAAACATAATACGGATTACTATATTCCATTTCTGCAAATAAATCCCTCTAAATCTCACGTACTACACAATTAATGTAAATGAAGTCCACAATTGAACGGTTTGATTGATTTGTGTTCTCATATCCAGGTTTCTTTTCAGTGCATCTTATCTTCTGATGTAAAGCGGTGCAGATAAGGTAAGTGAAGAATCTGAAATGCTTTCATTTTAATTCGGAGCTGGTTACTCTCTCTGAATTCCAATGTACCGAGGACAGGGGAATGGACTCAACTGTGGCCGATGGTGAGTTGAGCCTCTTTGCTGCCAGAGACAGCTTTGATAATCAAATATCTGGGCAGAGGATTACACTGATGGACCATATGGCCTGGAATCTGAAAAGGAGTGAGGGAATTAGGGAGTGAGGGAGACCGACAAGGACAGAGAGATGTAGGGGGTAAATATGAGAATAGCTCAGTGAGTGAATGGATGAGCGAGTGACGGAGTAATTAGGCGAGAAGAGGGACAAGGAAATAAGGGAGGCAGGGAAGGAGACGGCAATGTCTTGAAAGAGTAACGAGAAAAGCCTATTTGAGGATGAAGATGAAAGACGGAAAGATGAGGAAGAGTCATTTGAAAGTCCAACCAGATGTCTCGCATCCTGAAGACTTTCTGTGACGGCGAAGAAAAGAAAAGAAAAAAAGCGTCATATTGACTGTTTGAGAACCCTTTGATAAACATGGGTACTTAAATAGAAACACACGCCACATTCTTCAGAGTCCTCGGAGGATACGACTGACATTTCACTCTGGATCCTCTGTCAGTTAGTTCTGGCATTTCAAGGAGAGGGAGAAGAGATGCCACAAGTGTTTCCTAGCAACAGTTCACTGCAAAAAAAAAAAAAAAAAAAAAAAAAAGAAAGAAAAACTCCCCTCCCCTCTCTCCTCGCTTCCCTCCGTCCCACCTGCTCTACCCCTCCCACTTTAAACTCCCTCCTTCCCCGAGATACGAGTTGCAGCAATGCACCACTTGTTTTAGACCTGAAATACATTCTAATTCTCTTGACTCTCCCTCTCTTTGCCTCCTCTTCCCTACAGCAAACTGCCAGGCCTGCATCAGATGACATTCAGGCCCCTGTCATCTGTAAAGAAAAAGCACACACTGAGAGGCTATTCCCCCCTTGAAGGTTGAAGGCACTGCAACTGTTGGCACACAAAATCCTGAAAGCATGCGGGGATATTTCACCCCTTTTACAAGCTGTTCAGTGACGGGGATGAGCCTGACTTCTATTCTTTCATTTCACTTTCACGGCGCCTTTTTCTGGTGCTCAGGTGAAAAGAGCGATTCACAAAAAAGGGCTTGTGAAAAGGAACTGTGGTCTTTAGTTGGATCGGATCGGCTTCTCGGGGCTAAATCAGCGTTTTCTCAACACTGTGGTTCAGTCACACCCACTGTGGGTGTGTGGGGAGGGGGATGGGGATGGGGATGGGGATGGGGGGCAGGCGTGCATCCAGCCTGAGCAGACTTGAATAGACAAAAGTGCTGTAGGGCAGGAAATGACCGTGAAAATGCAGGAGCCAACAGACAGGGGGCACCAAAGTCTGAATAATGTTTTCCACTAAAAGCATTTCTATGTTTGATGAGAAAGGGCTTCCAAGGAGTGTCAGCGGACGGACAGCAGTCTGGTCACACAACTCTGTCTCTAAGTCTGCAGGGAACAAACCAACATTTAGCCAGACATATCTTTTAAAATATACAAATGTCACTCCATGTCCTTCATCCCTCTTGTGAATTCCCATGAACCCGCAGTACAAGTTAAAAGCCAACCTGAGCAACAAGCAGAAAGACAACAAAGCCAACGACTGAATGTGACTAGAATCTCAAGTCCCACCAGCGTCAGACGCATGGGCTATCATCAAAGTGAATCATTTTAGTATTTCTTCCAGAGCATTAAAAACAACCCGGACTCGACTGCGTTTGTGTGAGTGTGTGGAGATCTACTGGAGGAAATGGCATAATAACAAACGTTCCTGTACTGTATGAATTTTTCATACACATGGTTGAAGAAACAGAACTAGCACTGCAACCGGCAATAACATATATACAACTGTTCAATGAGAGAGACAGAACAGAGTGTCTTCATAACACAGCAATTAATACACCATCATTTACTCTGTTTGGTACTTTGCAAACATAGTTACTGAATCCACCTATACCACCTAGTCCCACAACAGACAGATAAGATTTATTTTACAATAGAACTAATATTAACCCTCCGGTATCCCATGCAGCAGGGCCCTTACAAAGCACCAAGTGTACCTTTTTTCACACTTGTGGAATAATGTAAAAAAAACCCAACAACACACAGTTTGTTTTTAATTATTTTACACTGTTTTCTATTTCATCAACTTGAGCTGTAAATAAAAATACCACATACTCAATAATTGTCACATTTTTTAACCTTTTCGTGTTTGTAATGTAAACAAACCATTTTTTTTGGATGCAAAAAACACAAAAAAAAATTTTTTTTTTTCAATCTACTACATAAAAAGTGGATCACATATTATTTGATTTTTGCAGCCTGGCATATGTCAATGATTAACTCCAACACTGGTTAATTTGCATTATTGTTTTTGGCGCTAGGTCAAATGTTCAAAAATACTAGCATCTGTCAAATCGAACTATTAAATATTATGTATTGATTAATTTTTCTGCTCTAATTTGATTTTATTTTTTTAAATCAAGGTCAGACCTAATCATACATATCAAATGGAAGAAATAGTGCGTTTTAGGCACACTTGGGAGACAGATGCTAGTCTTGTAATTTTCTTTTGTTTACAATGGGCGCATTTTAGTTGGTGGCCAGAATTTTAAAGATCATGCAAAAATGAACAACTTTTGAATTCTAACCTTATTTAAATTGTGAAAAATAATATGAAGGTATTTAACACGAAGTGCAAAGTGTGCCTAAAAGGCGCACCTGGATACCGGAGGGTTAAAGCACATTTATTATTACCCCGCCCCCCCAAAGGGGAGGCGAGGGGTATTGTTTTTGGTTTGGTTTGTTTGTTAACACTCTAGCAGCAAAACTATTGGTTGAATTATATACTGAATTGGGTTTATAGATTGCCAGTGACCCAGAACATATTTCATTACATTTTGGGAACAGTAGGTCAAAGTTCAAATTTTTATGAATTTTTAAAATCTTTTTTTCTCCGATTTACTTATAACGAGCGAAATTTCAAATGTCTGTAGCAGCAAAACTCTGGGTTGGATTCACACCAAACTGGGTTTGTAGATTACCAGTGACCCAAAATAGATGTCATTACATTTTAGGAAATGTAGGTCAAAGTTAAAATTTTTAATTCATTTTTTTTTTTTTTTTTTTCCCCATTTACTTATAGTGGGCGAAATTTCACATGTCTGTAGCAGCAAAACTACTGGTTTAACTCATACCACATTTGGTTTATAGATTGCCAGTGACCCACAATAGATGTGATTACATTTTGTGAAAAGTAGGTCAAAGTTCAAATTTTTTTAAAGGACTTTTTACAATTTTTTCATCTCCCATTTACTTATAATAAGCGAAATTTCAAATGTCTATAAAAACATCAGTTTAGTTTCAATTTACTTCAGACTTGTCACATATATAGAGGCAGTTGACATGCTGACATCAGCACATGCATAGACATGATGACATCGACTGGATCGATGCCAAAATAAGCTACAATACAAGCGAGGGGCGGGGTTTGTTGTGCCTGGCACCACTTGCCTGACACACGTGCCTGGCATTCTGTATAACTCACTTATTCTCCCTTATTTAGATTACTGTACAGAGGCATGGGGAGACACTTACAAAACTTCACTTCAACCACTTTTCATTCTGCAAAAAAGAGCAATCAGAATCATTCATAATGCAGATTTTGGGGTTCACTCGAATGACTTCTTTTTAAAATCCAAAACTCAAAAATTTTTTGACTTGGTGGAACATAAAACAGCCCAATTATTATACAAAGCAAGGAATAAATTGCTACTGAAAACTTTCAAAAAATGTTTTATGAAAGAGAGGGAGGTTATAATTCAAGGGAAAACTTAAATCTAAAGGTCAGAAGCGTGTGCACAACATTGAAAAGCTTCTGTATCACTGTTAGGAGAGTTAAACTGTGGAATAGATTGAGTGCAGAACTAAAACTAATTGCCAGTATGATTGTGTTTAAAAAGAGGCATAAAGAAATTATTTTCCAGAGGTACATTGATCAATAAACTCCATAAGGTGTGTGTTTGTTATTTGGATATCAATTTTGCAATGTGGTGGTGAATGTGTTGTAATATGGATGAGTGACTAAACGTACATGTTTCAAAATTGCTGATACATTTGGGACAGTGTTGTTTTCAGTAAGCTTGGAACGGTTTGAAGGGGTAGGATTAGATAAGTTTATACTTCTTCCTACTCCTTTTTGTTCATATGAATTTTGAGGCTTAAGACATTGCAGTTTTAAGTTACCATTTTGTTTTGTTCTCATTCTCTTGATCGCCATTTATTTGTATTTCTGTTTTTAAATTGTCATTTACATGATCATAATCAATCAATCAATCAATCAATCAATCAATCAATACTGCAGTTTCCACAATATATATAGTTTATGTTCTATTGATACATATTTTACATCTCATATATTGTATCAGTCTAAGAGATCAAGCAAACCTTATGTAAAAGGTTCAATTCGTAAGATCAGCCTGTATTTGTGTGTTTATGGAAAATCATAATCCATGATCTGAATCATAATTTTTCCACCTCTTATTCAATACAGACAATTTACAACCAAATTAAGTTTTCCCTTGATTTTTCCCAGGTGTCTTGGTGGGATAGCTTTTTCAATTGTTGTGACTATTAACTGCATTTTTGCCTCATTTTGGACCAAAAATTGTTGCTACACTTTAGCAATATCTAGATGAAGTGAACAAATGCATCCACATTTTTACGTACTTCCAATTTTTGCATTTTTAAAATTATCTTTAGCTTATTTCATCCAATTTAAGTTTTAGTTTTTTAAGCTTTGAGTCATGTGAGCAAAAATCTAAGGAATCTGTCTAATTCAGAGCCTGAAGCTGACACACTTACGGTAGTTTTTCATCGTTGTTTTTTCAGTAGAAGCAAAGCAACACATTCCAGTAACTCTGCAAGTTAATGGAGACTAAACTGAACACTTATCTGCCACTAGACTCTAAAGCAGGGCTTGTCAAAGTGGGGATCGTGAGACGAATTTCTAAATTGTCTTAATGAGACCCCTGACATGATTGCGATATAATGACAATGGTATTATGACACTTCTCGAATGCAACTGGGAAAATAACTTTGCATGACTTCTGAAGAGTGGGACAAACTTATACATTAGAAGAACAAAGTACAGATCAATTGCACAGGGCAACAACTTGTTTGCAGATGGGACTTTTGTTTACCTAAGGATGTTCAGTGGGCAGAAACTGTTGTGATTTGTTCAATCAAGTAACCAATCAAAACAGAGGAGAGGTGGGCTCACTAAGGTGTCTTGCTTCTCCCCTGGAACCCACGGGTGCCATGGCTCCCCCTCACCTCCACATGGATCAGACAGCGGTGTCCGGAGCAGTGGGCGATGGTTCCTGTTAGGGATACACCAATACCACTTTTTTCCAGTACAAGTATGAGTACTTACATTTGAGTACTTGCCGATATCGAGTACCGATACAAGTACTTAATAATCCCATTCCAGTTGTTAGTTCCTTTTGTAAATGTGCTTTATTGTCGTTGTCATTAGTCTGACTGGAACAAAGTGCTGCTACTGACATTTAATGTGTTGGAATGAGCATTTCTCAATTAATCCACCAGGGGGCAATGCTCTGAATTAACCATACTGGACAAATACCACAAAGAAGAGTAAAGTTGTTGAGAAGAAGAAGAAGAAAGTCAGTAACTAGAAAAGCACTCTGAGAGCGCAGACCTCCGCCAAGGCAGATCAGTGCCCCCCCCCCCGATCACCACCAAAATTTAATCATTTGTTCCTTGTGCCAGTATCAAAATTTCCTGAAATTTTCATCCAAATCTGTCCTTAACTTTTTGAAAGATCTGGATCAGTCTTTGCCATTTGATAGAACACCCCATTGTAAATCCCTGAGTCAAATTGCATGAGATTTGCACAGTTCCCCCATATTGTGATTTCCACCTTAAATATTAGTCCCATATTTATTTTACCTATATTTTAAGATTCCTTGACCATGAAAACATACCATTAGCAACTGGATTCATAATTATATCCTTATTAGTTCAGTAGTTATTCACGAAAATCACATTTCTCGTAATGGCGGTTTTCTTCTGGATCTAGCTCCTTAAGTATTAAAGCTACATGAAATCCGGTGGCATACTCCCGATGCGGAACTGACTGAGCTACACGATGGCGCTTGTCAGAAATTTCTACCTTTAATATTAAAGGCACAGTAGGCCAAAAAGTAAGGGCACCCCCATTTTTTATATAAATTGAGATAAAATCCGCCTTCTGGATCAGATCCGGATCAGCCTTTGAAATGTGATAGAGGACCCCATTGTCAATTCCTGAGTTAAATTTCATGAGTTTTGGTCAATAATTAAGCGAGATATTGGGAAACGAAAATTTTGGCCCCATTTACCACAATGTTAACGAAAATTTCTAAGTGATCCAGAATCCAGGATTTCTTCCGGATCACCCCCAAAAGTAATCATTTCTTCCTTATCCCATTTCCAACAAACCCTGAAAATTTCATCAAAATCTGTCCATAACTTTTTGAGTTATGTTGCACACTAACGGACAGACAAACAAACAGACAGACAAACAAACCCTGGCAAAAACATAACCTCCTTGGCGGAGGTAATAACAAACATGGAGACAACAGAGGTAACACTAATGTGATACTAATATTGCAGCGTTTTCACTGGTAAGGTTTAACAGCTCAGCTTCAGCAGGTAGAGAAAAGAGAAATGAGCCAGAAGTTTCGTTTTCACTTCCGCGGCAGTCCGCACCGCTCTGTACCCCTGGTGGTTCCTGCTGGTATTCTCCGTCTGGGTACGCATCCGTGAGCACCTGGAAAACGGATGGAATGTACGCAGAGGACAATCAGAATGCTGCGTCTGTATCTGTCTGTGTCTTTAACATTTCTTGCAGTCAGCGTTACATTTATCACCGTCATTTATTTTGAAAAATCTCCACACTCTTCTCACTCCCGACACATTATTCCACCGCCGCGTACCTGCTGCACTGAACTGTGAATGTCACATGGCCGTAAGTGGTATCGGAGCATTTGTATCGGATGTCTTTTACAAGTACGAATACGAGTACACACAGTGAGTATCAGAGCCGATGCCCGATACTCGTATCGGAATCGGTGCATCCCTAGTTCCTGTTGTCAGCTCTACATAAACTAGGGATCTATTCTTTCATTGTTGTTCTGTGGTGGAAGTTCATTTCTGCACCTACTCTTGGCCTGAATGGAATGAATGACACAAATATAGGTGGTCAGCATTTACAGTTTCCTATTTAATTTCTTCATTAATTCCTGGCCTAAGAACATCCTTTAAAGGTCCCGTATTATGCAAATCTCACTTTGTGAAAGTTTTCTTATAGTAGTGTGTGTTGCAGTAGCCTCATTATGAGGTTCGAATTTGAAAACTGTCTGTTTCCTCCCTGCCTTGCTACACCACATTTTGTGAAAATGCCTGCTCAAACGGCCGAGTTTGAGTTGGGTCCGCTTATGTCGTCATAAGCGGATTTAACTCCTCCCCCTGACTGTGCCCCCACCCTGCATGAAAAGGTAAGCCCCACCCTGGCAAAGTACCTCCTGGACAACAAACATAGTGAAGGCGAGACACACAAGTTGTGGTGTTGTTAGCTGCACACACCAACAAGATAGTTTATTTTTGCTCCCCACTTCCGAGCCTCTCCGTAAAAAGTGGCTGGATTCTATCTTTGATGGTCATGTACCAAACAACATTCCCAAACGCTTGTATGTGTGTGCCCGGCATTTCACGGACGAGTGTTTTTCGAACATGGACCCATACAGCTCCGGCTTAGCACAAAGACTCCGAATCAAGAAGGACGCAGTACCAACGCTTCGTGACCCAAGTACAAGTGTGGGAGATGTAAGTTCTTATCATTTTTTTGTATCTTTACTACATAACCCTACATTACGGATAAGCTGGTGGTTGTTGATGTGTACGTCTAACATTAGCATGGCAGCTAACATAGCTCGGTTACTGCTGCTAACGTTTGCGTCCCCGTTAACATGCAAGAGCTGATAATATCAAGAGACATTCAACAGAACTACTTTGAACACGGGCCTTTTGTGGTTGGCATCAGTATAGTTAGCATCAAGCTTGTTAGCAGCTGCCTGCATTAGTGGCGGCAGGCGTCTTTCCGTGTCAGGTCCACGAACCCGACACAACACCGCCATTTTCCGTCGGGGCTCAATCACGCCTCAAGGCAAAGAAAGCCAGTGTTTGAAAAGACGTTCTGTCTGAGACGTGTGTATTGTAGATGAGAGCCATGGCTTCACAGTCAACATTAGCGCGTAGTACCGCTAGTGGAAGCCGCGTCCTCTCCCAGAGAGGGGAGGGGGAGTGGGCGTGGACAGATGCGTTCATTTGCGTACCCGGAAGCAGGCCCAGAAACAGCCTGTTCTGAGGAGGGCTGGTGAGAGTGACTTTTTCGACCGCTGAAACTCCGAAAAAAGGATGATTTTGGGGCGAACAAACTTAAATACTATGTTTTTGGGCTTCTGAGACCTTTATGACGTGACTGAAAAATAGCATAATACGGGACCTTTAATGAGCAAATGTAACCAAACAGGTAAGGCATTGCTGGGCCTACACGTTTGACTAATGGTGTCACATTAATAACAATAAAAATAAACATAAAAAGGCCAATAAACATTGTAAAACAGACAAATTAACCTTAATATACACCAACACAAAACCTCCTTGAATCCCTGCACATAAAAAAGAACACAATGAGTAAAATGACCTGTACCCACTATGCAATGAGGTAAAGATGCCACAGTATCCTGGTTTGAGTCCTGTCCTTTTTTTTATGTTTCAGTATTGTGTTATGAATATTGTTTTAAAATTAAGTTTGCATATGACAGCAACAATGTTCAGTCATACATTATGTTAGTAGGTTTATTATTTTAGATTTTTCTTCTTTTTTTTTTTTTTGTTGTTGTTATTTTTGGTTTCTGTTGGATTTTCTTCCCATTTTGGTTTATTGTTGCCACACCCTCTTTTGGGATATAATGAGGCTGATTGCCACACACCTGTTTTGCTACATGCATTTGGGTTGCCACACAGAGCAGAGCAGGATTGTGCTGAACAAAGAAGTGAGGTGAGCACAAAGAACATTTGAGTTTGATTTGTTTGACACATTATTTTGAACAAATATCAAGCTTGACAGTCATGTGGAATGGGTTGTTTTTTTTTTGTTGTTAAAGCGCAGTTTGGTTCGCATACCTGTTATACATTGGATGAGTGAGGAGTTTGCACCCTTGGTAGGCAGAGCAAGGTATGTGTTAATTAATTGTAGTGGCATGTTTTGATCTTTTGTTTGTTCTCTTGTTTGAAATGTGTGTATTAAATTACAATTTTAATTATGAGTAATATGTCCTGTTGTAATGTCTGTGTTTTTAAAGAAAATGTAACCTAAGTAAACTTTGTAAAATAACTTATGTACAAATGTTGTGTTTTAGTTTCACGATGCATGATGATGAAATAAAGATTTGCACCAGTCGAACTCTACGCCGTTTCATTGATGCCAAGGGCTGCTATACATTAGATGGAGATTACTTTGACATATTCTGCTTTTATCTTGTAAATTGTTAAATATAAAATCATACCATGGTTGTCAGGCTGTTCTGTTCTTTTGTGCTTTTTATGCCCATGTTTGGTTACGCCTTTTAGTGTGTGACTCCTGTGTGCACATTTTATTTATGTTTCAGTCACTTAGGGGAAAGTGGGGGTTGCCGGTCACAGACGCTGTTATTTTGGGGGTCGTGAGTTTAAAAGTTTGGGAACCCCTACTCTGAAGTATTGCTACTGACTGAAATAAGCTCAGTATCCTGGTGACCTGGTTGGTTGTTAATGTCACCTGACTCCATCGCTAAACCAATAAACCAATTACTGTCTCAGCTAACTACATCCATGATAACAGCTGTACAGTCATTTTACGTAAAGAACCTGAGTCAGTTTTTCCACAAAAATCCACATGCTTTGGTGACTGTTGTGCTCCTCTACAGCTGCAACAATGAACAACAATAGCTACCATTAGCTTAGAAAGAGGAGTCAAAAAAATGATCAGCTCTCCAACAAATTGTACATCAGTACAAAAACATGAGGGAATTTATGTCAAACCGTTAATCTAAATTATAGTTGGGTGCTTCTATGAAACTGTTCCCTAAAAACAGGATATGGGGCAAAAAATTCAAATCAGATGTAGACTAATGTAATAAAGCAAGTTTGGAAGCACTTTTTGGGTCTATTTTAAAAATAATTATTTTACTGAGATAAAAAAGAAACAATTTTTCAGATAAAAGACACATAATATTGTACATTACATTTAATAAAAAAATCTGCATGTAACATGGTCAAAAGGACAGAAAAATATACATTACTATTTTTTAATATCTTTTTATTCTCTCACAGGTACATTTTGGGAATTGAACTAATTAGTCAAGGCAGAGTTTCACAAAAATGACTGCTGTTGCAAAATCATTTACAATGTATATGCATTTAACTGGGCAGGTTCTGTATGTAACACCAGTGGACACGATTGGTTGCACACAAAACCTGAAATGAGACTGAGATTCATGAAAAACCCACATGTCTGGGTTAGAAAAACCACTAGGATCATCAAATTTAACACAGTGTCTTTATAGCGGTATATAAGACCATTTCAAGCCCTGTTTTCCAGATAAAATGCACTGACACCAAGGTAGTTTTTCCTGTCCTAATTTTGGTCCTATTTTTGGCCCCAATATTTTATTAAAAATCCATTAATTTTGGGATGGCTCAGAGCAAAAGTATAATTTTTTTTTTTTGCATTATCTGAGGTCATCATTAGGTACATCCTGGGGGGAAATATGTCTACATTTCTCTTTTATTAGTAGGTCTAAAAGTGCCAGGTACCAAAATGTACCCAGTTTCATAGACACTCATTTTCACAGTAGTATTTGCTCTTTTAAAGTATAAAAAATGAGCATTTTTGGTAAATTTTTTTGTCATATTTTACAAACAAAAGTACTGAAATATGATATAGTCAGACAAAAATAGTATCTGTACATTAGTATTCATACGGCACTTATCCCATAAAGCTACCTCTATTACACCAGCTGGCATTCACAACACTGTAACTGTTGTGTATCTTATCCTCCATGTACAAACAAATGCATTCATTTGACATTTTAACCCTGACATTTACTTAATGTTGCATCACAACCTTTGTACCGACAAAATTAATAGAGCTTGTGACACAACAAATACAAAGATGATGCCGGAGATATTGTGTCTCAGATGCAAAAGTAAAAAAAAAAAAAATAAATAAATAATGGTATAGTAGGATGTAAGGGAGGCCGGGAGACGACCGAGATGCCTTTGAACTGTGCAGGAGTGGCCAAAAAAAAAAACACGACAGCAGAGAATTGAAGATGATGAGCGTCCCACATGTCGCTGTGAATCATGTACGGATCAAAGAACGGTTTCTTTGATTGACGAATCAGCGCTGAGTAGAGCGGGAATATGAAACACAGAGGAGAGGGCGCCTTAATCATATCCCTTTACTTTGATGAAGAAGATGACAGAGGTATACAGGGTGACGGATGTGATGGAGTAAAGGAACGGCCTAAATGAATTAAGAAAGAACTGATTCCCTGTTGAGAACATGGCAGTCACCTGTGTCACCACAACTATCATCTGATCCTGGTTATAGGGGGCAAAAAAAAAAAAGAAAAGAGACATGTTTTTTTTTTCTTCTTTTGGTTGAAGAAAGAGCTCTGTTTTGGTTCTCTCCCCTTTTCGTGGAGAGCTGAAAATTTACTTTCAAGTCTCTTGGGCTGTAATAGCTATGCAGGAACATGTATTGCTAACCCGTTGCACATCTTATCCCAAAGAGTACAGAATAATGTTTGACAATTTGTAGTGGTTTGGATTTATCTTCAGAAGAGGGGAGTGAGAGTGGGGGTGGGGGGTGATGATAAATATTCTGCTCATTGCATGGCATATCCCAGGTGATCAGCATGCGGTGAACACAGAAACAGCTGCTGGCCGATCGATTTGCTTGAACAGTGAGGTTGCATTGATGAGGGGATAACACAGACGCCACTTATCCTTATGTCAAAGATCATTGTTGGAAGCTCATATTAGAAATTGAGTCTTGTAATGAGAACAATACATTAGTAGTAAGTTATCTCTGTCCTTTGCAGCCCCTGCTTTCATTTCAGCAACATCTCATTTAAAGTCTGTTCATTAAGAAGTACCTAATTACACCCACATTATCTATAATTACAGTGTTTTTACATCACACTTCCCAGATAAAAGTCCTTTAAATGCAGCTCCAGTGTATAATTAGTTATAGTAAGCACCTACTACACACATAATTAGATAGAAATTGATACTGATACACCTGTCTGCAGCCGACTAAAATACAGCATGTACAAAGACACAAACGGAACCATTTCACCATAGGATGATTACTGTTTCAATGAATCTACAAGTTAAAATCCTGCTGGGAAAGAAGCATATGCTGAGCAAAGGGATGGAAAATAAAGCACCCTTGGCATCTGGCAAGAAAAAAGCAGACAACAAACAACAGGCAAAGAAAACAGACAATAATGAGAAACGTGAAGGAAGGAGCTGACTTGAGATCACAAACAAGAGCTGGCTAATTTGTTAATGTTTCAGCGTCTCAAACTTTTCCAGAACCACAGCTGCGACAGTATCAACCTACAAACATCCCTAAAGGGGCCAGAGGAAAGGATGAAAGAGAAACAACAGAAACAGGACAGTGCAATGACAGCGGAACAGCAGCTAACCTACAACTGATGACAGCCAGAACAAATGGTTTCAGGTTCCCTTTGTGTTGGTTTTTATCCTGTAAAAATCTGCTCTTTTCACGCAACCCTATCCAGAACCCTAACCCAACCATAACATACATTTACCGGTGATCGTTAGGAGGTTTTTAACCCCATAATGCCAAA